>NC_029787.2:77575067-77631812 GCF_000816755.2 Arachis ipaensis
AACAAGAGCAAGTGCAGTATATGCACAACCAAGGTTCAAATGAGGTGTATGGTGATACCTACAATCCATCCTGGAAGAACCACCCAAACCTCAGATGGGGGATAACCACAACCAAAACCAACAACCATGGCAGAGGAACTCAAACCCAAACACCTTAAGAAACAACCAAAACCACAACCAGCAGCAGACTAACCAAAATTCCTATAGAAAACCCCAAAACAACTACCCCAACTCTAACCATTATCCATCCAATAACTAACCTACCAACCAAAGCACTTACCATCAACCATCAGCACCCCATAACCAAGAAATTTTACAAGACTCTCAGAGGATTACTAATCTGGAGATGCTCATGGAAAAGATGATGAAGAACCAAGAAATGACCACAAAGAACCATGAAGCCTCCATGAAGAGCCTAGAGAGGCAGATTGGGCAAATCTCCAAGCAGATTTCTGTTGAGAGACCTTCAAGCTCACTGTCGAGTGACACAATCCCAAATCCTAAGGAAGAATGCAAGGCGATACAATTAAGGAGTGGGAGAACATTGATGAGCAACAATGACACTACAAAGAAGCAAGTAGAGAGCAGCAAAAGACCAATAGAAGATGAAAAGCAAACAAAGGCAGATGAAGCCAAGGATCAAGTTGTGATGCCAAACAAGAGCACTGAGAAACTCAAAGAGAAGAACAACCAGCCACACAGTTCAAAAGAAGTGATTCAGGGACGGTAGCAAGTGGGAAAGAGCATCACACCTCCACTGCCATATCCCCAGAGGTTCAGCAAAGAGACTAAGGACCAACATTTTCACAAATTCCTTGAGACTTTCAAAAAGCTGGAGATCAATATTCCCTTGGCTGAAGCACTTGAGCAAATGCCTCTGTATGCCAAGTTTTTGAAGGGGCTTATCAACAAGAAAAGAAGTTGGGATGAGAAAGAGACCATACTGCTTATTGAGGAATGCAGGGCTTTGATTCAAAAAGGGTTTCCTCCTAAGCTTGAAGACCCCGGGAGCTTCTTGCTGCCTTGCACCATTGGGGAATTAACCATCACTAAGGCAATGTGCGATCTAGGAGCAAGTATTAACTTAATTCCCTCCTCTTTGGTGAAAAAGCTGCGTATAGAGGAAGTTAAACTGGTACTGATGTCTCTAGAGCTGGTAGATAAGTCAATGGTACACCCCAGGGGTGTAATTGAAAACCTTCTAATCAAGGTGGACAAATTCATATACCCTGCAGACTTTGTGGTTCTAGATTCAGATGAGGATGAAAGTGACTCCATCATACTTGGGAGACCGTTCTTGGCCACTGCTAGGTCCATCATAGACGTAGAGCAAGGAGAATTAACTCTCAGAATGCATGATAAGAGTGTCACTCTGAGAGTATTACCAGAAGCGCAGTTCAGTGATGAGAAGAAAGACTATGTGGAACTCGACAAGGAAGAATCACAATTAAAGGAAGAAAGCAACAAGGCGATCCACAGCAACATCCCAATGCAAAAGATTGTGCAGAATGATGCAGAAGTTCAAGAGGATATTGGAGTATTGGCCACTGAGAAGAGAGATCTCCAAAGTAAGCCTACGGCCAAAGAAGAAAGATCAACAAAAGAAAGGAAGAAACACAGAAACAAAATAAAAAGGGGTTGGAAGAATAGAAAGATTCCAACAGAAGGGCTTTCCAAGGGTGATAAAGTGCAATTGATCTATTAACAACTGGGAGCAAGCCAACAGACGGATGACTATTACACTGTCAGCAATATACTCTCATTAGAGCATGCTGAAATTGAACACCAGAGAACAAAGAGGAGGATCACAGTCAGGGGAGACAAGTTGAGGCACTACAATCATCAACCACCATAAAAGAAAGCCCCGATGTCAAGCTAGTGACATTAAAAGAGTGCTTGTTGGGAGGCAACCCAACCAGAGGTAGTTTTCTTTTCATAGCCTTTTCAATAAAAATGTTGAATATTTGGTATGCATTGCAAGGAGCTAAGTTTGGTGTTACACACCAAAACAATTTAAAGGAGAATGAAGGATTATAAGTTTGGTGTTCCACCAAAACATCATTTAAAAACACATTCTCACTTCTTGCACAATACTAGCTCAAAGCAATCAAACAGATTATTCAATCACTTAATTGCTCTCTAGTTTTAACTTCATAACCTTTAGCAAGAACACAAGATTTTACATATAGTTGACCTGTTGCATCAGAGGAAGTGGCAAGGAACTAAGTTTGGTGTTCCCACACCAAATTAAATCCAAAAGCTGCACTCAATTCATGCATACTAACCAATCACCTAAGGGCTTGAGAAGCAAGCAACTTTTGAGAATTATGCAGGGAACTAACCACCAATTGAAGACATAATGCACCATGACTCAAAGGGGTATCAACAAAAAGAAGGACAAAAGAACTGCAAACCAATAGGTTGTATCTATACTTAACTTCAGCTGTTGAGAGATGTTATGATTTATATCTTGCTAAAGTATTCATCTAGTACAAGTAGAATCAATTTTCTTAAAATAAGTAAGCTAGTCTAAGTGTGTGCTTGTGTGTTTACTTTCACTTAACAAAAAGCATGCTTTGTCCCCTGCATCTTTAATTCAATAAAAGAAATGTTTGAATGTGAAGTAAGATAGTTCTCTGTTAGATAGAAGTACAATAAAAGTAAGTGGTGGTAGGTATGTGTGATTGTATGATAGTTCACTTTTAGTGAATAAGAGAACTAGGATGTCTCCTTCTAAGTAGAAAGTGGCCTGCTGTCTATGAATCTCAATCAAATAAAAGTCCTTGGTTAAAAAGAAAAACAAAAAGAGAAAAGAAATAGCCAAAGAGTGGCAACAGAACAAAAGAAAATAAAAAGAAACAAAGCTAGACACCAATAGCTTGAACCTTAGAATACATGCCTGTGGTGTCTTTGTACTAGGATCTGCTTGGATTAATAAGCTCTTAGGAGTGCATCAACACTCGGTGACTTGGGTTAACTATGCCTTAAAGCTATGAATGTCCTATGAATCCATCACCTCTCTTAAATGAAAAATGTTTTTAATTCAAAAGAAGCTTTAAGTTTGGTGTTGTGATGACAAGTCATCTTAGCCTAGTTTCACTAGTCTTTTTCTTTTGTTTTCAATTGATTTTACGCACTTTCTTGAGCTATAAGTAAGCCAATTGAGTAGAATTTCATGTTTCCTTTGATTCAATCAACCATGGAAGAATTAATGCAATTTCATGAGATTTTATGCTATAATTGTCATATACTATGAAAGAATAACAATCTCATGATTTTGAGCATAGCTTTGATATGTTTGGTTGATTGATGATAGGGGAAAAGAGCTTTGAAGAAGGTTGAAGAAAGAAGGAATGGCTAGGAGCAAGAGAGAACAAAAAGCTTGAGCCAAAGTTTGCCTCAAACTTTAGCTCAAACTTTTGGAAAAGTTAAAATCTCCCTGGAAGAAGCAAAAGCTTGTGCCAACGTTTGCCTCAAACTTTTTGGCAAACGTTGGCACCACACACCAACACCCTGGAGGAGAAAAGCTTGCGCCAATGTTTGCCTCAAACTTTTTGGCAAATGTTGGCACCACACACCAACACCCTGGAGGAGAAAAGCTTGCGCCAACGTTTGCCTCAAGCTTTTTGGCAAACGTTGGCACCACCATCAACACACCCAGGGGAGCAAAAGTTTGCGCCAACGTTTGCCTCAAACGTTTTGGCAGACGTTGGCGCCACAAGGCATACAAGAAGGCTCAATGTTTGGCTCAAAGTTTGACCTCAAACTTTAGCCCAAATGTTGGTAGCAGCAAAAGGGGGCAGCTGATATGAAAAGCTTGAGCCAAAGTTTGCCTCAAACTTTGACTCAAGCTTTTATGATTCATGGCCCGGTTCACAATGGGTTTCTCTCCAACTCCAAGAGCAATCAACAGAGGCTTTTATCAACCCAATTCCATCAAGAGCAAAGGCCCAATTCAAGGCTTGAAGACCATTTGAAGAAAGTGTATAAATAGCTTAGGATTTAAGTTTTCAAGGAGCTTTCCTTTTAGTTTTGCTGAGTAGTTTTGGAGAGCTTTTGGTTAGGAGTTATTTGGAGATTCTGAGTCTTGGGGAAGGAGAATTGAATTCTCTTCCTCTTAGTTTTCTTGCTTTCAATTTCATTTACAATTTGTCTTGGATCTTGGGTTGGAGATTTTCAAGTTCATTTACATTTCCGTTTTAGATCCGGTTCAATTCAATTCTTCTTCTACTTTTCAGTTTGGTGCAATTTACTCTTCCTTGTTTAAATTCTGCAAACCCACTTCCCAATTCCCTTTATAATTCAAGTAATTTACATTTCTTGCACTTTAAGATTCAGCCATTTACATTTCTTGCAATCTAAGTTTCTCCAATTTACATTACTTGTTCTTTAAGATTCAGCTTATTTACTTTCTTTGCTCTTTAATTTTCTGCAATCTACCCCTCTCCCTTTACAATTCAAGCAATTTAGTTTCTGCAATCACAAATCACCCAACCAATACTTGATTCGCTTGACTAAATCAACCACTAAACTAAAATTGCTCAATCCTTCAATCCCTGTGGGATCGACCTCACTCCCGTAAGTTATTATTACTTGATGCGACCCGGTATACTTGCCGGTGAGATTTGGGTGTTTGGAATTCGTTTTCCGAAAATACTCATCATAGACATCTAGGGCTTTTCAGCAATATATAATAGTCCATACTTTGCCTGCGTTTTGACGACGTAAACTGGCGTTTAAACACCAACTTCCTGCCCTATTCTGAAGTTAAACGCCAGTAACAGGTTACAAACCAGAGTTAAACGCCACAAACAAGCTGCAACCTGGCGTTTAACTCCAAGAAAAGTCTCTACACATGAAAGCTTCAATGCTCAGCCCAAGCACACACCAAGTGGGCCCCGAAAGTGGATTTCTGCACTATCTATCTTAGTTTACCCATTTTCTGTTAACCTAGGTTATTCATTTAGTATAAAAACTATTTTTAGAGATTTATTTTGTACCTCATGACACTTTACATCAGAACTTGTATCTTCTACGACATGAGTCTCTAAACTCCATGGTTGGGGGTGAGAAGCTCTGCTGTGTCTCGATGGATTAATGCAATTACTACTATTTTCCATTCAATCACGCTTGTTTCTATTCTAAGATATTCACTCGCACTTCAACATGACGAATGTGATGATCCGTGACACTCATCACCATTCTCAACCTATGAACGCTTGCCTGACAACCACTTCCGTTCTACCTTAGATTGAGTGTGTATCTCTTTGGTTCTTGGCTCATACGTTTGATTGCATCTCCTGACAACAGAGCATTCAAATTTGTGAGATCAGAGTCTTCGTGGTATAAGCTAGAATCAATTGGCAGCATTTATGAGATCCGAAAAGTCTAAACCTTGTCTGTGGTATTCCGAGTAGGATCCGGGAAGGGATGACTATGACGAGCTTCAAACTCATGAATGCTGGGCGCAGTGACAGTGTGCAAAAGGATCAATGGATCCAATTCCAATATTAGTGAGAACCGACAGATGATTTGCCATATACATGGACCCTTTTCACTGAGAGGACGGCTGGTAGCCATTGACAACGGTGATCCACCAACATAAAGCTTGCTATGGAAGGAGACCTGCGTGCATGAAGAAAATAACAGTAGGAAAGCAGAAATTCAAAGACAGAGTATCTCCAGAACCTCAACCTGTTCTCCATTACTGCATAACAAGTGTTATTTATTTTATGTTAATTACTCTTCAAAACCCAACCATTTTTATTATTAATTTCCCGACTAAGAATTACAAAATAACCATAGCTTGCTTCAACCCAACAATCTCCGTGGGATCGACCCTTACTCACGTAAGGTATTACTTGGACGACCCAGTGCACTTGCTCGTTAGTTGTACGGAATTGCAAAAGTGTGATTGTGATTTCGTGCACCAAGTTTTTGTTGTGATGAGCGGATATTTTATATGCTTTTTGGAGGTATTTTCATATAGTTTTTAGTAGGATTTATCTACTTTTTAGTATAGTTTTATTAGTTTTTATGGAAAAAAATCACATTTCTGGACTTTACTATGAGTTTGTGTGTTTTTCTGTCATTTCAGGTATTTTGTGGCTGAAATTGAGGGACCTGAGCAAAAATCTGATTCAGAGGCTGAAAAAGGACTGCAGATGCTGTTAGATTCTGACCTCCATGCACTCAAAATGGATTTTCAGGAGCTACAAAAACCCAATTAGCACGCTCTTAATTGCGTTGGAAGGTAGACATCCAGGGCTTTCCAACAATATATAATAGTCTATACTTTGTCTGCGTTTTGACGATGCAAACTGGCGTTTAAACGCCAACTTTCTGCCCTATTCTGAAGTTAAACGCCAGAAACAGGTTACAAACCAGAGTTAAACGCCACAAACAAGCTGCAACCTAGCGTTTAACTCCAAGAAAAGTCTCTACACATGGAAGCTTAAATGCTCAGCCCAAGCACACACCAAGTGGGTCCCGGAAGTGGATTTCTGCACTATCTATCTTAGTTTACCTATTTTCTGTAAACCTAGGTTATTAGTTTAGTATTAAAACTACTTTTAGAGATTTATTTTATACCTCATGACATTTTACATCAGAACTTGTATCTTCTACGGCATGAGTCTCTAAACTCCATGGTTGGGGGTGGGAGCTCTGCTGTGTCTCGATGGATTAATGCAATTACTATTGTTTTCCATTCAATCACGCTTGTTTCTATTCTAAGATATTCACTCGCACTTCAACATGATGAATGTGATGATCCGTGACACTCATCACCATTCTCAATCTATGAACGCGTGCCTGACAACCACTTCCGTTCTACCTTCGATTGAGTGTGTATCTCTTTGGTTCCTGGCTCATACGTTTGATTGCATCTCCTGACAACAGAGCATTCAAATCTGTGAGATCAGAGTCTTCGTGGTATAAGCTAGAATTAATTGGCAGCATTCCTGAGATCTGGAAAGTCTAAACCTTGTCTGTGGTATTCCGAGTAGGATCCGGGAAGGAATGACTGTGACGAGTTTCAAACTCATGAATGCTGGGCGCAGTGACAGTGTGCAAAAGGATCAATGGATCCTATTCCAACATTAGTGAGAATCGATAGATGATTAGCCATGTACATGGACCCTTTTCACTGATAGGATGGCTGGTAGCCATTGACAACGGTGATCCACCAACATACAGCTTGCCATGGAAGGAGACTTGCATGCGTGAAGAAGATGACAGTAGGAAAGCAGAGATTCAAAAGACAGAGTATCTCTAGATCCTCAACCTATTCTCCATTACTGCATAACAAGTATTATTTATTTTATGTTAATTACTCTTCATAAACCCAACCATTTTTATTATTAATTTCCTGACTAAGAATTACAAAATAACCATAGCTTGCTTCAAGCCAACAATCTCCGTGGAATCGACCCTTACTCACATAAGGTATTACTTGGACGACCCAGTGCACTTGCTGGTTAGTTGTGCGGAATTGCGAAAGTGTGATTCTGATTTCGTGCACCAAGTTTTTGTTTTGATGAGCGGATATTTTATACACTTTTTGGGGGTATTTTCATATAGTTTTTAGTAGTATTTATCTACTTTTTAGTATAGTTTTGTTAGTTTTTATTGGAAAAAAAAAATCACATTTCTGGACTTTACTATGAGTTTGTGTCTTTTTCTGTAATTTCAGGTATTTTGTGGCTGAAATTGAGGCACCTGAGCAAAAATCTGATTCAGAGGCTGAAAAAGGACTGCAGATAATGTTAGATTCTGACCTCCATGCACTCAAAATGGATTTTCTGGAGCTACAGAAACCCAATTGGCGCGCTCTTAATTGCGTTGGAAGGTATACATCCAGGGCTTTCCAACAATATATAATAGTCCATACTTTGCCCGCGTTTTGATGACGCAAACTGGCGTTTAAACACCAACTTTCTGCCCTATTCTGAAGTTAAACGCCAGAAACAGGTTACAAACAAGAGTTAAACGCCACAAACAAGCTACAACCAGGCGTTTAACTCCAAGAAAAGTCTCTACACATGAAAGCTTCAATGCTCAGCCCAAGCACACACCAAGTGGGTTCCGAAAGTGGATTTCTGCACTATCTATCTTAGTTTACCTATTTTCTGAAAACCTAGGTTATTAGTTTAGTATTAAAACTACTTTTAGAGATTTATTTTGTACCTCATGACATTTTACATCAGAACTTGTATCTTCTACGGCATGAGTCTCTAAACTCCATGGTTGGGGGTGAGGAGCTCTGTTGTGTCTCGATGGATTAATGCAATTACTATTGTTTTCCATTCAATCACGCTTGTTTCTATTCTAAGATATTCACTCGCACTTCAACATGATGAATGTGATGATCCGTGACACTCATCACCATTCTCAACCTATGAACGCGTGCCTAACAACCACTTCCGTTCTACCTTAGATTGAGTGTGTATCTCTTTGGTTCCTAGCTCATACGTTTGATTGTATCTCCTGACAACAGAGCATTCAAATCTGTGATATCAGAGTCTTCGTGGTATAAGCTAGAATCAATTGGCAGCATTCCTGAGATCTGGAAAGTCTAAACCTTGTCTGTGGTATTTCGAGTAGGATTCGGGAAGGGATGACTGTGACGAGTTTCAAACTCATGAATGCTGGGCGCAGTGACAGCATGCAAAAGGATCAATGGATCCTATTCTAACATTAGTGAGAATCGACAGATGATTAGCCATGTACATGGACCCTTTTCACTGATAGAACGGCTGGTAGCCATTGACAACGGTGATCCACCAACATACAGCTTGCCATGGAAGGAGACTTGCGTGCGTGAAGAAGATGACAGTAAGAAAGCAGAGATTCAAAAGACAGAGTATCTCTAGAACCTCAACCTATTCTCCATTACTGCATAACAAGTATTATTTATTTTATGTTAATTACTCTTCATAAACCCAACCATTTTTATTATTAATTTTCTGACTAAGAATTACAAAATAACCATAGCTTGCTTCAAGCCAACAATCTCCATGGGATCGATCCTTACTCACGTAAGGTATTACTTGGACGACCCAGTGCACTTGCTAGTTAGTTGTGCGGAATTGCAAAAGTGTGATTGTGATTTCGTGAACCAAGTTTTTGTTTTGATGAGCAGATATTTTATACGCTTTTTGGGGGTATTTTCATATAGTTTTTAGTAGGATTTAGCTACTCTTTAGTATAGTTTTATTAGTTTTTATGCAAAAAAATCACATTTCTGAACTTTACTATGAGTATGAATGTTTTTCTGTGATTTCAGGTATTTTTTGGCTAAAATTGAGGGATTTGAGGAAAAATCTGATTCAGAGGCTGAAAAAGGACTGCAGATGCTGTTAGATTTTGACGTCCCTGCACTCGAAATGGATTTTTTGGAGTTACAGAATCCTAATTGGCACGCCCTCAATTGCGTTGGAAAGTAGACATCCAGGGCTTTCAAGCAATATATAATAGTCTATACTTTGCTCGAGTTTTGACGACACAAACTGGCGTTTAAACGCCAACTTCCTGCCCTATTCTGAAGTTAAATGCCAGAAACAGGTTACAAACCATTGTTAAACGCCACAAACAAGCTGCAACCTAGCGTTTAACTCTATGAAAAGTCTCTACACATGGAAGCTTCAATGCTAAGCTCAAGCACACACCAAGTGGGCCCCGGAAGTGGATTTCTGCACTATCTATCTTAGTTTACCCATTTTCTGTAAACCTTGGTTATTCATTTAGTATAAAAACTACTTTTAGAGATTTATTTTGTACCTCATGACATTTTACATCAGAACTTGTATCTTCTACGACATGAGTCTCTAAACTCCATGGTTGGGGTGAGAAACTCTGCTGTGTCTTGATGGATTAATGCAATTACTACTGTTTTCTATTCAATCACGCTTGTTTCTATTCTAAGATATTCACTCGCACTTCAACATGATGAATGTGATGATCCGTGACACTCTTCACCATTCTCGACCTATGAACGCGTGCCTGACAACCACTTCTGTTCTACCTTAGATTGAGTGTGTATCTCTTTGGTTCCTGGCTCATACGTTTGATTGCATCTCCTAACAACAGAGCATTCAAATCTGTGAGATCAGAGTCTTCGTGGTATAAGCTAGAATCAATTGGCAGCATTCCTGAGATCTGGAAAGTCTAAACCTTGTCTGTGGTATTCCGAGTAGAATCCGAGAAGGGATGACTGTGACGAGCTTCAAACTCATGAATGCTGGGCGCAGTGACAATGTGAAATAAATGATACAAAAGTAGTGATAAATCACTAGTGTCAAATTTTAAGTTTGGTGTCAATTGCATAATTTTAATTTTCACTAAAATTTTTGAAAACTCATGTGTTCTTCATGATCTTCAAGTTGGTCTTGATGATCTTCTTTGTTTGATCTTTGCATTTTCATGTTTTGTGTCTTTTCTTGTTTTTCATATGAATTTTCAATTTGTTAGTGTCTAAAGTTTGAAAATTTCTTAGTTTGGTGTCTTGCATGTTTTTCTTTTCTTAAAAATTTTCAAAAATAAGTCTTGATGTTCATCTTGATCCTCAAAGTATTCTTGGTGTTCATCTTGACATTCAAAGTGTTCTTGCTTGCATTAGTTGTTTTGATTCATAATTTCTATGTTTTGTTTCAATTTGGTGTTTTTCTCTCTCTTTACTAAAAATCCAAAAATAAAAAATATATCTTTCCTTGTTTTACTCATAAAATTCAATTTCAAAATTCTATCTTTTCAAACCTTTTTCAAAAATTAAATCTTTTTCATTTATCTTTACATATTTTCGAAATTTTTTTTAATTGATTTTCAAAATCTTTTTCTTATTCTTACTTCATATTTTCGAAAATCTCACTAACATTTAATTTTTAGATTCAAAAATTTCAAGTTGTTACTTGCCTATTAAGAAAAGTTTCAATCTTTAAATTTTAAAATCATATCTTTTAGTTTCTTGTTAGTCAAGTAATCAACTTTAATTTCAAAATCAAATCTTTTTAAATTTTCTTTTTCAAATCTTTTTTAAAATAAATTCCAATCATATCTTTTTCAAAACTTAATTTCAAAATCTTTTCTAACTTCTTATCTTTTCAAAATTGATTTTCAAATCTTTTTCAATTAACTACTTGACTTTTTGGTTTGATTTTAAAAGTTTTCTATTTCAATCATATCTTTTTCAAAACCACCTAACTACTTTTTCCTCTCTAACTTTCGAAAATCCCTTAACACTTTTTCAAAATTCCTTTCAAATTAACTAATTGTTTTAAATTTTAATTTAATTTAATTTTATTTCTCTTTTAAATTTCGAATTATAACTAATATTTAAAATAAAAACAAAAATATTTTATTTATTTTTTTTAATTTTCAAAATCTTCCCCCTCTTATCTCTTTCTATTTATTTACTTGTCTACTAACACTTCTCTTCTACTCATAATTCGAACCCCCTATTCTTCTCTGTGTTCGAATTTTTCTCTTCTCCTTCTTCTATTCTTCTCTTCTTCTACTCACATAAAAGAATCTCTATACTGTGACATAGAGGATTTCTCTTCTTTTCTGTTCTCTTCTTTTTCATATAAGTAAGAACAGGGATAAAGACATTCTTATTGAAGCTGATCCTGAACCTAAAAGGACTCTTAAGAGGAAACTAAGAAAAGCTAAAGCACAACCCTCTGGAGAGGACCTGACAGAAATTTTCGAAAAAGAAGGAGATATGGCCGAACCCAATAACAATGGTGGAGATGCAAGGAAGATGCTTGGTGACTTTATTGCACCCTCTTCTAACTTCTATGGAAGAAGCATCTCAATTCCTGCCATTGGAGCAAACAACTTTGAGCTTAAGCCTCAATTAATTTCTCTAATGCAACAGAATTGCAAGTTTTATGGACTTCCATTGGAAGATCCTCATCAGTTCTTAGCTGAATTCTTGCAAATTTGTGACACTGTCAAGACCAATGGGGTTGATCCCGAGGTCTACAGGCTTACGCTTTTCCCTTTTGCTGTAAGCGCCAGAGCTAGAACATAGTTGGATTCACAACCTAAGGAAAGCCTGAACTCTTGGGAAAAGCTGGTTAGTGCTTTCCTTGCCAAATTCTTTCCACCTCAAAAGATGTGCAAGCTTAGAGTGGAAATCCAACTCAGAACAAAATATTGACTCAGCAAGTCAATATGATTTCTCAGAGTCTAAATGGATTGCAAGCTGCATCCAATAGTACTAAAGAAGCATCTCCTGAAGAAGAAGCTTATGATCCTGAGAACCCTGCAATGGCAGAGGTGAATTACATGGGAGAACCCTATGGAAACACCTATAATTCTTCATGGAGAAATCATCCAAACTTCTCATGGAAGGACCAACAGAAGCCTCAACAAGGCTTCAATAATAATGGTGGAAGAAATAGGTTTAGCAATAGCAAGCCTTTTCCATCATCTTCTCAGCAACAGACAGAGAATTCTGAACAGAGCTATTCTGGCCTGGCAACTATAGTCTCGGATCTATCCAAGACCACACTAAGTTTCATGAATAAAACAAGGTCCTCCATTAGAAATTTGGAGGCACAGGTGGGTCAGCTAAGTAAGAAGATTACTGAAACTCCTCCCAGTACTCTCCCAAGTAATACAGAAGAAAATCCCAAGAGAGAGTGCAAGGCCATAACCCTGACCAACATGGCCGAACCTGGAGAGAGTGAGGAGGACATGAGTCCCAGTGAGAAAAGCCTCATGGGACGTCCTCTGGATAGAAAGGAGTTTCCCTTTGAGGAACCAAAGGAATCTGAGGCTCATACAGAGACCATAGAGATTCCATTGAACTTTCTTCTGCCATTCATGAGCTCTGATGAATATTCTTCCTCTGAAGAGGATGAAGACATCACTGAAGAGTAAGTTGCTAAATATCTAGGAGCAATCATGAAGCTGAATACCAAGTTATTTGGTACTGAGACTAGGGAGGATGAACCCCCCTTGTTTACCAATGAACTGAATACATTAATGAGGTAGACGTTACCTCAGAAGAAACCGGATCCCGAAAAATTCTTCATACCTTGTACCATAGGCACTATGACCTTTGAGAAGGCTCTATGTGACCTGGGGTCAGGGATAAACCTCATGCCACTCTCTGTAATGGAGAAACTGGGAATCTTTGAGGTACAAGCTGCAAGAATCTCACTAGAGATGGCAGACAAATCAATGAAACAGGATTATGGACTAGTAGAGGATGTGCTAGTGAAGGTTCAAGGCCTTTACATCCCTGCTGATTTCATAATCCTGGACACTGGGAAGGATGAGGATGAATCCATCATTCTTGGCAGACCCTTCCTAGCCACAGCAAAAGCTGTGATTGATGTTGACAGAGGAGAGTTGGTCCTTCACTTAAATGAGGACTACCTTGTATTCAAGACTCAAGGTTCTCCTTCTATAACCATGGAGAGGAAGCATGTAAAGCTTCTCTCAATACAGAGTCAAACAGAACCCCCACATTCAAACTCTAAGTTTGGTGTTGGGAGGCCACAACCAAACTCTAAGTTTGGTGTTGAGAGGCCCCAACCTTGCTCTGATTATCTGTGAGGCTCCATGAGAGCTCACTGTCAAGCTATTGACATTAAAGAAGCGCTTATTGGGAGGCAACCCAATGTTATTTTATTATATCTATTTATTTTCCATTGTTATTTTATGTTTTCTGTAGGTTGATGATCATGTGAAGTCACAAAAACAACTGAAAAATCAAAAACAGAATGAAAAACAGCATTAAAAATAGCTCACCCTGGAGGAAGAGCTTACTGGCGTTTAAACGCCAGTAAGAAGCATCAGACTGACGTTTAACGCCAGAAAGAAGCATCAAGCTGGCGTTAAACGCCAGAAACAGGCTACAGTCTGGCGTTTAACGCCAGAAACAAGCACCAACTTGGCATTAAATGCCAATAAAGGGAGAAAAGTTGGTGTTAAATGCCAGAAACAAGTAGCAGTCTGGCGTTAAACACCAGGATTGCACTCTAAGGGCGTTTTGGCACACCTCAATGGAGCAGGGATGATAAGTCCTTGACCCCTCAGGATCTGTGGGCCCCACAGGATTCCCACCTACCCCACCTCTCTCTCTCTTCTTCACACCTTTTCATAACACTCTTCCCCAAATACCCTTCACCAATAACCTCCATATCTCTTCCCCAAATACCCTTCACCAATCACCTCATTCACTCTCCCCCAAAACCCCATCTACCTTCAAATTCAAAAGCCCCTTGGCCGAACCACATATCTCTCTCCATCTCCTCCATTTTCTTCTTCTTCTACTACTTTCTTTCTTTTTTTGCTCGAGGACGAGCAAACCTTTTAAGTTTGGTGTGGTAAAAGCATTACTTTTTTTATTTTTCCATAACCATTAATGGCACCTAAGGCCAGAGAAACCTCAAGAAAGAGGAAAGAAAAGGCAATTGCTTCCACCTCTGAGTCATGGGAGATGGAAAAATTCATCTCAAAGGTCCATCCAGACCACTTCTATGAAGTTGTGGCCAAGAAGAAGGTGATCCCTAAGGTCCCTTTCAAGCTCAAAAGGAGTGAGTATCCAGAGATCTGACATGAGATTAGAAGAAGAGGATGGGAAGTTCTCTCCAATCCTATTCAACAAGTCAGAATCTTAACGGTTCAAGAGTTCTATGCAAACGCATGGATCACTAGGAACCATGATCAAAGTATGAACCCGAATCCAAAGAATTGGCTTACAATGGTTTGGGAGAAATACTTAGATTTCAGTCCGGAAAATGTAAGGTTGGCGTTCAACTTGCCAATGATGCAAGAAAACGCACGCCCCTACACTAGAAGGGTCAACTTTGATCAAAGGTTGGACCAAGTCCTCATGGACATATATGTGGAAGGGTCTCAATGGAAAAGAGACTCAATAAGCAACCCGGTTCAATTGAGAACACCGGACCTTAAGCCTGTGGCTAGAGGATGGTTGGAGTTCATTCAACGCTCTATCATTCCTACTAGCAACTGATCCGAAGTAACTGTGGATCGGGCCATCATGATCTATAGTATCTTGATTGGGGAAGAAGTAGAAGTTCATGAGATTATACCTCAAGAACTCTACAAGCTGGCCGACAAGTCCTCCACTTTGGCAAGGTTAGCCTTTCCTCACCTCATTTGTCATCCCTGAAATTCAGCTGGAATTGTCATAGAGGGAGACATCTTCATTGAAGAGGACAAGCCCATCACTAAAAAGAGGATGGAGCAAACAAGAGAGCCCACTCATGGACCTCAATAAGAGCATGAGAAAATTCCTCATCATGAAATTCCTGAGATGCCTCAAGGAATGCACTTTCCTCCACAAAACTATTGGGAGCAAATTAACACCTCCCTAGGAGAATTAAGTTCCAACATGGGACAACTAAGGGTGGAGCACCAAGAGCACTCCATCATTCTCCATGAGATTAGAGAAGATCAAAGAGCTATGAGGGAGGAGCAACAAAGGCAAGGAAGAGACATAGAGGAGCTCAAGAGCACCATTGGTTCTTCAAGAGGAGGAAGACGCCACCCTCACTATGGTGGACCCGTTCCTTAATCTCCTTTTCTATTTATTTTTTCTGTTTTCGTTCTCTATGCTTTATGTTTTATTCATGTTTGTGTCTTTATTACATGATCACTAGTGTTTAAGTGTCTATGCTTTAAAGCTATGAATGTCCTATGAATCCATCACCATTCTTAAATGAAAAATGTTTTAATCACAAAAGAACAAGAAGTACATGATTTCGAATTCATATTTGAAATTAGTTTAATTATTTTGATGTGGTGACAATACTTTTTGTTTTCTGAATGAATGCTTGAACAGTGCATATGTCTTTTGAATTTGTTGTTTATGAATGTTAAAATTGTTGGCTCTTGAAAGAATGATGAAAAAGGAAAAATGTTATTTGATAATCTGAAAAATCATAAAATTGATTCTTGAAGCAAGAAAAAGCAGTGAAAAAGAAAAAGCTTACGTAAAAAAATGGCAAAAATAAAAGAAAAAGAAAGAAAAAGAAAAAGCAAGCAGAAAAAGACAAGAGCTCTTTAAACTAAAAGGCAAGAGCAAAAAGCCAGTAACCCTTTAAACTAAAAGGCAAGGGTAAAAAGGATCCAAGACTTTGAGCATTAATGGATAGGAGGGCCTAAAGGAATAAAATCCTGGCCTAAGCGACTAAACCAAGATGTCCCTAACCATGTGCTTATGGCGTGAAGGTATCAAGTGAAGAGCTTGAGACTGAGCGGTTAAAGTCGTGATGCAAAGCAAAAAAGAGTGTGCTTAAGAACTCTGGACACCTCTAATTGGGGACTCTAGTAAAGCTGAGTCACAATCTGAAAAGGTTCACCCAGTTATGTGTTTGTGGCATTTATGTATCCGGTGGTAATACTGGAAAACAAAGTGCTTAGGGCCACGACCAAGACTCATAAAGTAGCTGTGTTCAAGAATCAACATACTGAACTAGGAGAATCAATAACACTATCTAAATTCTGAGTTCCTATAGATGCCAATCATTCTGAACTTCAAAGGAAAAAGTGAGATGCCAAAACTGCTCAGAAGCAAAAAGCTACTAGTCCCGCTCATATAATTAGAGCTAAGTCTGATTGATATTTTGAAATTTATAGTATATTCTCTTCTTTTTATCCTATTTGATTTTTAGTTGCTTGGGGAGAAGCAACAATTTAAGTTTGGTGTTATGATGAGCGGATAATTTATACACTTTTTGGCATTATTTTTAGGTAATTTTTAGTTAAATTAATTAGTTTTTACTATGTTTTTATTAGTTTTTATGTAAAAAACACATTTCTGGACTTTACTATGAGTTTGTGTGTTTTTCTATGATTTCAGGTATTTTCTGGCTGAAATTGAGGGACCTGAGCAAAAATCTGATTCAGAGGCTGAAAAAGGACTGCAGATGCTGTTAGATTCTAACCTCCTTGCACTCGAAATGGATTTTCTGGATCTACAAAAATCCAATTGGCACGCTCTTAATTGCGTTGGAAAGTAGACATCCAGGGCTTTCCAAAAATATATGATAGTCCATACTTTGCCCGCGTTTTGACAATGCAAACTGGCGTTCAAATGCCAACTGCCTGCCTTATTCTAAAGTTAAACGCCAGAAACATGTTACAAACTAGAGTTAAACGCCACAAACAAGCTACAACCTGGCGTTTAACTCCAAGAAGAGTCTCTACACGTGAGAGCTTCAATGCTCAGCCCAAACACACACCAAGTGGGCCCCGGAAGTGGATTTCTGCACTATCTGCACTTAGTTACTTATTTTCTGTAACCCTAGCTACTAGTTTAGTATAAAAACTACTTTTAGTGATTTATTTCACATCTTTGGATCATTTTTGAGACTATCTTTGTATCACTTTTGATCTCTTGATCACGTTTATGGGGCTGGCCATTCGGCCATGCCTAGACCTTCAGTTCTTATGTATTTTCAACGGTGGAGTTTCTACACCCCATAGATTAAGGTGTGGAGCTCTGCTGTTCTTCATGAATTAATGCAAAGTACTATTGTTTTTCTTTTCAATTCAAGCTTATTCTTATTCCAAGATATTCACTTGCACTTCAACCTATTGAATGTGATGATCCGTGACACTCATCATCATTCTCACCTATGAACATGTGCTGACAACCACTTCCGTTCTATCTGCAATAGCTTGAGTGTGTATCTCTTAGCCTCCTGGTTCACGATCAGAGTCTTTGTGGTATAGGCTAGAATTATTGGCAGCCATTCCTGAGATCCGGAAAGTCTAAACCTTGTCTGTGGTATTCCGAGTAGGATCTGGGAAGGGATGACTGTGACGAGCTTCAAACTCACGAGTGTTGGGTGTAGTGACAGACGCAAAAGGATCAATGGATCCTATTCCAACATGATCGAGAACCGACAGATGATTAGTCGTGCGGTGACAGTGCATTTGGACCATTTTCACTGATAGGACGGATGGTAGCCATTGACAACGGTGATCCCCCAACATAAAGCTTGCCATGGAAAGGAGTATGAATGATTGAATGAAGACTGTAGGAAAGCAGAGATTCAGAAGTAGCAAAGCATCTCCATACGCTTAACTGAAATTCTCACCAATGAATTACATAAGTATTTCTATCTTATTTTATATTTTATTTATAATTTAATTATCAAAACCTCATAACCATTTGAATCTACCGGACTGAGATTTACAAGATGACCATAGCTTGCTTCAAGCCGACAATCTCCGTGGGATCGACCCTTACTCACGTAAGGTCTATTACTTGGACGACCCAGTGCACTTGCTGGTTAGTTATGCGGAGTTGTTAAAAAGAGTTGAGATTAAGATCGTGCGCACCAATTTTTTGGTGTTGTTGTTAGAGATCACAATCACACTTTTGCGATTCCGCACAACTAACCAGCAAGTGTACTAGGTCGTCCAAGTAATACCTTACGTGAGTAAGAGTCGATCCCACGGAGATTGTCGGCTTGAAGCAAGCTATGGTTATTTTGTAATTCTTAGTTAGGAAATTAATAATAAAAATGGTTGGGTTTATGAAGAGTAATTAACATAAAATAAATAATACTTGTTATGCAGTAATGGAGAACAGGTTGAGGTTCTGGAGACACTCTGTCTTTTGAATCTCTGCTTTCCTACTGTCATCTTCTTCACGCACGCAGGTCTCCTTCCATGGCAAGCTATATGTTGGTGGATCACCGTTGTCAATGGCTACCAGCCGTCCTCTCAGTGAAAAGGGTCCATGTACATGGCTAATCATCTGTCAGTTCTCACTAATGTTGGAATAGGATCCATTGATCCTTTTGCACATTGTCACTGCGCCCAACATTCATGAGTTTGAAGCTCGTCACAGTTATCCCTTCCCAGATCCTACTCGGAATACCACAGACAAGGTTTAGACTTTTCAAATCTCAGGAATGCTGCCAATTGATTCTAGCTTATACCACGAAGACTCTGATCTCATAGATTTGAATGCTCTGTTGTTAGGAGATGCAATCAAACGTATGAGCCAGGAACCAAAGAGATACACACTTAATCTAAGGTAGAACAGAAGTGGTTGTCAGGCACGTGTTCATAGGTTGAGAATGGTAATGAGTGTCACGGATCATCATATTCATCATGTTGAAGTGCGAGTGAATATCTTAGAATAGAAACAAGCGTGATTGAATGGAAAACAGTAGTAATTGCATTACTCCATCGAGACACAGCAGAGCTCCTCACCCCCAACCATGGAGTTTAGAGACTCATGCCATAGAAGATACAAGTTCTGATGTAAAATGTCATGAGGTACAAAATACAAATCTAAAAGTAGTTTTATACTAAACTAATAACCTAGGTTTACAGAAAATGGATAAAGTAAAATAGATAGTGCAGAAATCCACTTTCAGGGCCCACTTGGTGTGTGCTTAGGCTGAGCATTGAAGCTTCCATGTGTAGAGACTTTTCTTGGAGTTAAACGCCTGGAAAGCCCTGGATGTCTACTTTCTAACGCAATTGAGAGCGCACCAATTGGGTTTTTGTAGCTCCAGAAAATCCATTTCGAGTGCATGGAGGTCAGAATCTAACAGCATCTGCAGTCCTTTTTCAGCCTCAGAATCAGATTTTTGCTCAGGTCCCTCAATTTCAGCCAGAAAATACCTAAAAACACAGAAAAACACACAAACTCATAGTAAAGTCTAGAAATGTAATTTTTTTGCATAAAACTAATAAAACTATACTAAAAAGTAGCTAAATCCTACTAAAAACTATATGAAAATACCCCCAAAAAGCGTATAAAATATCCGCTCATCACAACACCAAACTTAAATTGTTGCTTGTCCTTAAGCGACTAGATAAATAAAATAGCATAGAAAGAAAATCAAGAGGCAATAACATCTCAGAGTTTTATATGAAGCTCAAATTCTCATTAGATGAGCGGGACTAGTAGCTTTTTGCTTCTGAACAGTTTTGGCACCTTAATTTATCCTTTGAAGTTCAGAATGATTGGCATCTTTAGGAATTCAGAATTCAGATAGTGTTATTGATTCTCCTAGTTTAATATGTTAATTCTTGAACACAGCTACTTTATGAGTCTTGGCCATGGCCCTAAGCACTTTGTTTTCCAGTATTACTGCCGGATACATAAATGCCACAGACACATAACGGGGTGATCCTTTTCAGATTGTGACTTAGCTTTGCTAAAGTCCCTAGTTAGAGGTGTCCAGAGTTCTTAAGCACACTCTTTTTGCTTTGGACCACGACTTTAACCGCTCAGTCTCAAGTTTTTCACTTGACACCTTCATGCCACAAGCACATGGTTAGGAACAGCTTGGTTTAGCTGCTTAGGCCAGGATTTTATTCCTTTAGGCCCTCCTATCCATTAAAGCTCACTGCTTTTTCTTGCTTCAAGAATCAATTTTTTTTTATTTTTCATATTATCAATAACATTTCTCCTTTTTCATTATTCTTTCAAGAGCCAACAAATTTAACATTCATAGACTTCACTATAAAAAATTATGCACTGTTCAAGCATTCATTCAGAAGACAAAAAGTATTACCACCACATATAAATAATTTGAATTTTTCTTATTAACAACTCGAAAATAAAACTGCCTCCTTATTCTAAAAAATCTGCTATTTTATTAATGTTTAATGATGATGAGAAAAATAAATTATAGCTTACTTGGAGATAAATAAAAAAAATAAAAATAAAAATAAAGATACTAATTACTATTATTCATGTGACTCCTAAGGTAGATCTCTAATAGAAAAAGTTATCACAGAGTTAAGATTAGGACTCAACAACCTTTATTTTGGGAGATGGATGCTCCTTCAATCTGTGGGGTGTCTTGCCCTTCAAGAGACAGCTTCTGGTGCTTCAGCTCTTGTAGCTCACGCCCTTGCTTCTCTTGTTCCTTCAGTAGTTTGCAGAGCATGCTATTTTGAGCTTGCTGTTCTTCTTTCAGTTGATCCATAGCTTTTTGCAGCTTGGTGACAGATGCTTCTAGGCGGGTCCAGTAGTCAATCTGAGGGATTTCTGGGAGGAACTCTTGTGCCCTCCTTTTGATGGAGTTATCTTGCACTTGTTATCTTTCCATTGACTTTTTGGTGATTGGGTGCTCGACTGGGATATACTCATCCACTCCCAACCCAGTGTCTTTGCATAGCAGAGATATTAAGTTTGGGTAAGCCAATTTGGCTTCTTTGGAGTTCTTGTTTGCAATTGTGTAGAGCTCACAAGAAATCAGATGATGAATCTCCACATCGTTTCCCTGCATAATACAATGGATCATCATTGCTCTTTTGAGAGTGACTTCAGAGCGGTTACTGGTGGGCATTATGGAACACCCAATGAAGTCCAGCCAGCCCTAGCGACTGGTTTGAGATCCCCTCTCTTGAGTTGATTTGGGCCACCCTTTGTGTTGGTTGTCCACTTGGTTCCAGGGATGCATATGCCCTCTAGAACTTGGTCCAAGCACTTATCTGATCTCACCATTCTCCTATTAAAGGAGTCCGGGTCATCTTGTAGTTGTTGCAGCTTGAAGACCTCTCTTATTTCATCAACGTGAAAGTAAATAGCCTTCTCTCTGACCATGGTTCAAAAGGTGTAGAAGGCGGTTCCAGTTCTTCTCTGCTTATCTGTTTGCCACAGATTTGAGTAGAATTCCTAAACCATGTTTCTTCCCACCTTTGTCTCAAGATTAGCTAGGATTTCCCAGCCCCTTTTTCGAATTTGCTCTGGGATCTCCGGATATTCATCTTCTTTCATATCGAATTTAACTTCCGGGATCACTGATCTTAGACCCATTATTTTGTAGTAATGGTCTCCATGTTCTTTTGTTAAGAACCTCTCTTGATTCCAAAGTGGTTTTGGATTATTCTCTTTCTTCCTTCTTGAAGTGGTTTGTTTTCCCTTGGGGGCCATGATCTTAGTGAGTCTTGGCTTGGTGATCACAAAAAAACACACCAAACTTAGAGGTTTGCTTAACCTCAAGCAAAAGAAAGGAAAGGAGAGCAATAGAAGGAGAGCCAAATTCGAATGGTGGAGGAGAGGGGTGGCCGAATGGAAATTTAAAAGGGAGGGGGGTGGACACGAAAATTTTGAAAAAGATATGATTTGTAAAAGATAAATATGTATTCAAAAGATGCAATTTTAAAATTGAAAAGATATGAGAGAGATTTGAAAATGATAAATTTGAATTTAAAAAGATAATATGAGTTGAAAAAAAAGATTTCAGAAGAAATTAAAAAGATAGATTAGTTTTGAAAAAGATTTGAAAAGAAATTGAAGAAGATTTGTGAAAGATTTTTTTTTTTTTGAAATTGAAATTGAAAGATGATAGTTTGAAACATGTTAATGCAAGAAATTTTGGATGGAACCATGGAAATTTGAAAAAAATTTGAGTTGGAAACAAAACTTCCTCCCCTCCACATTCCTGGCGTTAAATGCCCAGAATGGCACTCATTCTGGCATTTAACGCCCAGAAAGGTATCTTTACTGGCGTTAAACACCCAGTTGATGCTTCTTTTGGGCGTTTAACACCCAAAAACACCTCTTACTGGCGTTTTCATGCCAGTGAGCTCCTTTTCTCTGTGAATCCTCTGTATCCTTCTGTAACTCTGTGAACTCCTGTAATTGAGAATTAATCTTGAAAATAATTTATATCAAACTCATATAATTATTATTTGAATAACAAATAAACCCTGCTAATGGCTGGGTTGCCTCCCAGCAAGCGCTTCTTTATTGTCTTTAGCTGGACCATTGAGAGCTTTTAATCTAGTCTCAGCCTTGAGCATTCTTGCTCAACATTGCCTTCACGATAATGCTTGACTCTCTGTGCAATAACAATGAACTTATTATTAGAATCAATGTCTTGAAGCTCCACATAGCTATATGGTGACACACTTGTAATCACATATGGTCCTCTCCACCGGGATTTCAGTTTCTCGGGAAATAATCTGAGCCTAGAGTTAAACAGCAGAACCTTTTGTCCTAGTTCAAAGACTCTGGATGACAGTTTCTTATCATGCCACCTTTTTGCTTTCTCCTTGTAAATTTTTGCATTTTCGAAAGCATTGAGTCTGAATTCCTCTATCTTATTTAACTAAAGTAATCTCTTCTCTCTAGCTAACTTAGCATCTAGGTTTAGGAATCTGATTGCCCAGTAGGCTTTATGCTCTAGTTCCACGGGCAGATGACAGGCCTTGCCATACACAAGCTGGTATGGAGAGGTTCCTATAGGAGCCTTGAATGCTGTTCTGTATGCCCACAGAGCATCATCCAAGCTTTTTGCCCAATCTCTTCTACGGGCAATTACAATCCATTCCAGGATTCTTTTTAGTTCTCTATTAGAGACTTCAGCTTGCCCATTTGTCTCTGGATGATATGGAGTTGCTACTTTGTGGCTAATTCCATATCGGACTATAGCAGAGTAAAGCTGTTTATTGTAGAAATGAGTGCCCCCATCACTGATTAGTACTCTAGGGACACCAAACCTGCTGAAGATATGTTTCTGGAGGAACTTCAGCACTGTCTTAGTATCATTAGTGGGTGTTGCAATCGCCTCTACCCATTTAGATACATAGTCTACTGCCACCAAAATATACGTGTTTGAGTATGATTGCGGGAAAGGCCCCATGAAGTCAATACCCCATACATCAAACAACTCAATCTCCAAGATCCCTTGTTGAGGCATGGCGTAACCATGAGGCAGATTACGAGCTCTCTGGCAACTTTCACAGTTACGTATGATCTCTCGGGAGTTTCTATAGAGAGTAGGCCAGTAAAAGCCACATTGGAGAACCTTGGTGGCTGTTCGCTCACCTCCGAAATGGCCTCCATATTGTGATCCATGGCAATGCCATAAGATCTTCTGTGCCTCTTCCTTGGGCACACATCTACGGATTATTCCATCTGCACATCTCTTAAAGAGATATGGTTCATTCCATAAGTAGTACTTTGCATCAGAAATCAATTTCTTTATTTGCTGCCTGCTGTACTCTTTGGGTACGAATCTTACAGCTTTATAGTTTGCAATGTCTGTAAACCATGGTATTTCCTAAATGGCAAACAATTGCTCATCTGGAAAGGTTTCAAAGATCTCAATAGAGGGGGAGGACGCCCCTTCTACTGGTTCTATCCGGGATAGATGATCAGCCACTTGGTTCTCTGTCCCTTTTCTGTCTCTTATTTCTATATCAAACTCTTGCAGAAGCAACACCCATCTTATGAGCCTGGGTTTTGAATCCTGCTTTGTAAGTAGATATTTAAGAGCAGCAAGGTCAGTGTACACAATCACTTTTGATTCTACTAAGTATGATCTAAACTTGTCAATGGCAAAAACCACTGCAAGTAACTCTTTTTCTGTGGTTGTGTAATTTTTTTTGTGCATCATTTAAAACACGGCTAGCATAATAAATCACATGCAGAAGCTTGTTATGCCTCTGTCCCAATACTGCACCAATGGCATGGTCACTAGCATTACACATTAGTTCGAATGGTAATGTCTAGTCTGGTGCAGAAATAACTGATGTTGTGACCAGCTTAGCTTTCAAAGTTTCAAACGCTTGCAGACACTCTGTGTCAAGCACAAATGGCATGTCAGCAGCTACCAGATTACTTAGAGGTTTTGCAATTTTTGAAAAATCCTTTATAAGCCTCCTATAGAATCTTGCATGCCCCAGAAAGCTTCTGATTGCCTTAACATTGGCAGGTGGTGGTAGTTTTTCAATTACTTCCACTTTAGCTTGATCCACCTCTATTCCCTTGTTTGAAATTTTATGCCCAAGGACAATTCCCTCAGTCACCATAAAGTGACATTTTTCCAGTTTAAAACTAGGTTAGTCTCTTGGCATCTTTTCAGAACAACTGCTAAATGGTCAAGGCAGGAGCTGAATGAGTCTCTAAATACTGAAAAGTCATCCATGAAGACTTCCAGAAATTTCTCTAACATATCAGAGAAGATAGGGAGCATGCACCTCTGAAAGGTTGCAGGTGTATTGTACAGACCAAAAGGCATCCTTCTGTAGGCAAACACTCCAGAAGGACATGTGAATGTTGTTTTCTCTTGGTCCTGAGGATCTACTGCAATTTGGTTGTAACCTGAATAGCCATCCAAAAAGTAGTAGTATTCATGACCTGCTAGTCTTTCTAGCATTTGGTCTATGAATGGTAAAGGAAAGTATCCTTCCTGGTGGCTGTATTGAGCCTTCTGTAATCAATACACATACGCCACCCTGTAACTGTTCTTGTAGGAACCAGTTCATTCTTTTCATTATGAACCACTGTCATGCCTCCCTTTTTGGGGACAACTTGGACAGGGCTCACCCAGGGGATATCAGAAATAGGATAAATAATCTCAGCCTCCAGTAACTTGGTGACCTCTTTCTGCACCACCTCCTTCATGGCTGGATTTAGCCGGCTTTGTGGTTGAACCACTGGCTTAGTATCGTCCTCCAATAGGATCTTGTGCATGCATCTTGCTGGGCTGATGCCCTTAAGATCACTTATGGACCACCCAAGAGCTGTCTTGTGTGTTCTTAGCACTTGAAGTAATGCTTTCTCTTCCTGTGGATTTAAAGCAGAGCTTATGATTACCGGAAAAGTGTCACCTTCTCCTAGAAATGCATATTTCAGGGATGGTGGTAGTGGTTTGAGCTCGGGTTTAGGAGGTTTCTCCTTTTCCTGAGGAATTTTCAGAGGCTCTTTTATTTCCTCTAATTCCTCCAAATCAGGCTAAACATCTTTAAAGATGTCTTCTAGCTCTGATTCGAGACTCTTAGCCATGTTGATCTCCTCTACCAGGGAGTCAATAATATCAACACTCATGTAGTTTTTTGATGTGTCTGGATGCTTCATTGCCTCAACAGCATTCAGCCTGAACTCATCCTCATTGAATCTCAAGGTCACTTCTCATTTTTGGACATCAATGAGGATTTGTCCAGTTGCTAGGAAAGGTCTTCCTAGAATGAGAGTTGCACTCTTGTGCTCCTCTATTTCCAGCACTACAAAGTCAGTGGGAAAGGCAAATGGCCCAACCTTAACAATCATGTCCTCAATTATGCTTGATGGATATTTAATGGAGCCATCAGCAAGTTGAAGACATATCCGGGTTGGTTTGACCTCTTTAGTCAAGCCAAGCTTTCTGATAGTAGATGCAGGGATTAGATTGATACTTGCCCCAAGGTCACATAGAGCTGTCTTGGTACAAGTACCCTCTAATGTGCATGGTATCATAAAGCTCCCGGGATCCTTAAGCTTTTCTGGTAAGCTTGTTAGAATGACTCCACTGCATTCTTCAGTGAGAAAAACTTTTTCTTTTTCTCTCCAATCCTTCTTATAACTTAAGATCTCTTTCATGAACTTAGCATAAGATGGTATTTGCTCAAGTGCCTCTGCAAACAGGATCTTTATTTCAAGAGTCCTGAGATAGTCTGCAAAGCGAGCAAATTATTTATCCTGTTCCGCTTGGTGGAGTTTTTGAGGATAAGGCATTTTGGCTTTATATTCTTCAACCTTAGTTGCTGTAGGTTTATTTCCTACAGAGGTAGGTTGAGAAGCCTTCTTGAGGGAGTTATTATCAGCACTTGCATGTGTTTGATCCCTCATTGGCGTTTGAACGCCAGGATTGGACATGGATTGGGCGTTTAACGCCAGATTCCTACCCTTTTCTGGCATTTGAATGCCAGAACTGGACATGGATTGGGCGTTTAACGCCAGTTTTTTACCCTTTTCTGGCGTTTGAACGCCATACTTATTCCTTTCTGGGCTCTTACTGTCCTCAGAGGGATTTTGGGTAGTAGGTTGCTCGTCCTCTGTCATCTGTTCCTTTCTTGGCTTTCTGCTGCCTTGAGTTGAGATATTTAATGTTTTTCTACTTCTTAATTGAACTGCTTGGCACTCCTCTGTTATCTGTTTTGATAACTGCTGTTTTGTCTGATTCAATTGTGATTTCATATCCTTGTTAGCAATTTTGGTTTCTTGTAGCATCTCCTTAAATTCTGCTAACTGCCTTGTTATAGAAGATAGTTGCTGATTGAGTTTAGCAACTTGTTCCTGAGGACTAAAGTCAGTTGATACTACCTTAGCTTCTTCTTTCATGGAGGGCTCACTACTTATATACAGATGCTGATTTCTAGCAACTGTATCAATAAGCTCCTGAGCCTCTTCAATATTCTTTCTCATGTGTATAGGTCCACCAGCAGAGTGGTCTAGAGATATCTGAGCTTTTTCTGTAAGCCCGTAGTAGAAGATGTTTAATTGCACCCACTCTGAAAACATTTCAGAGGGGTATTTCCTTAGCATTCCTCTGTACCTCTCACAGGCGTTATAAAGGGATTCATCATCCTCTTGTTTAAAGCCTTGGATGTCCAGCCTTAGCTGTGTCATCCTTTTTGGAGGGAAATATTAATTCAGGAATTTGTCTTATAACTGTTTCCATGTTCTTATACTTGCTGTAGGTTGGTTATTTAACCATCTCTTAGCTTGATCTTTTACAGCAAATGGAAACAGTAATAATCTGTAGACATCCTGATCTACTTCCATGTCACGTACTGTGTCAGCAATTTCTAAGAACTGTGCCAGAAACTCAGTAGGTTCCTCCTGCGGAAGACCGGAATACTGTAAATTTTGCTGCACCATGACAATGAGCTGAGGATTTAGCTCAAAACTGCTTGCTCTGATGGAAGGTATACAGATGCTACTCCTATATGCATTAGTAATGGGGTTAGCATATGACCTCAGAATCCTTTTGGACTGTTCATTTCCACTTTGGTCCATGATGAAAAAAAAGGAAATTGATGTGAATTGCAACTAAAATATATTTTTATTTTTAATTTATTTAATTAAAAACAACCGAAAAAAATAAAATAAAGAAATAAAGCATAATAATTGGAAATTAAAATAAAAGTTAGAAAACTAAAATAATTGATTAATTAAGAGAATTTGAAAAATTTTGGATATGATTTTTGAAGAAGATTTTTGAATTTTGAAATTTCAAAACTAAGATAAGATAGAATAAAAATTTTAAAATAAAAATCTGAGTTTTTAAATGAAATTTTCGAAATCTCAATTAAATAAATATGGAAGATATTTTTAAATTTAATGAGGAAAGAGAAAAACAGTAAAATGACACCAAAATTAGAATTTTTAGATCAAAACAAAGAAAACAGACAGGAAAACTTTGAATATCAAGATGAATACTGAGAGCAACTTTTAAAAAAAAAATTAAGAAAACAGAAACACAAAGGACGCCAAACTTAAAAATTTTTGTACTCTAAGCACTAATAATTCGAAAAAAAAATGAAAGAAAAATAAACTTATGCAATTGACACCAAACTTAAAATATGAAACTAAACTCAAATAGAAGATTAAATTATGAAGTTATTGGTTTTGAAAAATTTCGAAAATAATTTAGAAAAATAAAATAAGGATTTTAAAATTTTAACCAAAAACAATAATAGAAGACTCTAAACCAAAAAGAAAAAATTTTTCCTAATCTAAGCAACAAAATAAACCGTCAGTTGTCCAAACTCGAACAATCCCCAGCAACGGCGCCAAAAACTTGGTGCACGAAATCACAATCACACTTTTGCAATTCCGCACAACTAACCAGCAAGTGCACCGGGTCGTCCAAGTAATACCTTACGTGAGTAAGGGTCGATCCCACGGAGATTGTCGGCTTGAAGCAAGCTATAGTTATTTTGTGATTCTTAGTGATTTATTTCACATCTTTGGATCATTTTTGAGACTATTTTTGTATCACTTTTGATCTCTTGATCACGTTTAGGGGGCTGGCCATTCGGCCATGCCTGGATCTTCATCACTTATGTATTTTCAACGGTGGAGTTTCTACACCCTATAGTTTAAGGTGTGGAGCTCTGCTGTTCTTCATGAATTAATGCAAAGTACTATTATTTTTCTATTCAATTCAAGCTTATCCTTATTCCAAGATATTCACTCGTACTTCCACCTGATGAATGTGATGATCTGTGACACTCATCATCATTCTCACCTATGAACGCATGCCTGACAACCACTTCCATTCTATCTGCAATAGCTTGAGTGTGTATCTCTTAGCCTCCATTCCGGAAGATCGGAGTCTTCGTGGTATAAGCTAGCATCAATTGGCAGCATTCTTGAGATCCGGGTAGTCTAAACCTTGTCTGTGGTATTCTGAGTAGGATCTGGGAAGGGATGATTGTGACGAGCTTCAAACTCGCGAGTGTTGGGCATAGTGACAGATGCAAAAGGATCAATGGATCCTATTCCAACATGATCGAGAACAGACAGATGATTAGCCGTGCGGTGACAGCGCACTTGGACCATTTTCACTGAGAGGACAGATGGTAGCCATTGACAACGGTGATCCCCCAACATACAGCTTGCCAAGAAAAGGAGTATGAATGATTGAATGAAGACAGTAGGAAAGCAGAGATTCAGAAGCAACAAGCATCTCCGTACGCTTATCTGAAATCCCACCAATGAATTACATAAGTATTTCTATCTTATTTTATATTTTAATTATATTTTAGTTATGAAACCCTCATAACCATTTGAATCTTCCTGACTGAGATTTACAAGATGACCATGGCTTGCTTCAGGCCGACAATCTCCGTGGGATCGACCCTTACTCATGTAAGGTTTATTACTTGGACGACCCAATGCACTTGCTAGTTAGTTGTGAGGAGTTGTGAAAAAGAATTGAGATTAAGATCGAGCGTGTACCAAGTTTTTGGCGCCGTTGAGATCACAATTTCGTGCACCAGCAAGCCAAGAACAGAAAAATCTAATCCATGGCTAAAAAAAACATTTCATCAAACACCTAGAGTGCAATAAAAGCAAACATCATAAAATGCAAGAATTAATAAAAACCATAACTAATCCAAGCAAGATATCAATAATAGCAACTAAAGCAAACATCAAAAGACATGAAAACATAAAAATACATTAAAAAGGAATAGAGATTAACAAGAGAGTTTGTGAACTAAAATTGGCAACATAAAGGAATTAACAAGAGAAGTAGATAAACTAGGATACTAGAATAATAAAAAGTAAAGAAAATAAAATTAAAACAACATTGAAACCTAAGCCTAAAAAGAAATTAAACTAAGAAACCCTAAAACCTAGAGAGAGGAGAGAGACTTTCTCTAGAATTCTCTAACTATATAAAAACTAACTAATGGAATGTATGTCCTTGATTCCCCCATTTCCCCCATCAATTCTTGGCCGTTTCTCATTCAAAATCAAGTTGGATTTGAGTCTGGAGTCTCTCAAAAATCGCCAGCCACGTTTTCAATAATTGAGTCATGTGCTTAACGTCACACGTACGTGTGGGTCACGCGTGCGCGACGGCTAAGCCCTTCGCAAGTCACGTGTACGCGGAAGGTCACGCGTACGCGTCAGATGAATTTCGCAATTGTCACGCGTCCGTGGCCTCCAAGCATGCGCGTGGGAACCAGTGACTCCAAATCCTTATTCTTCATGTTCCTTCCACTTTGCATGCTTACTTTCCATCCTCTAAGCCATTCTTGCTCTATAGATCCTGAAATCACTTAACAACACATCACGACATCGAATGGTAATAAGTGAGGATTTAAAATTTAGCATTTTTAAGGTCAAAGAAGCATGTTTTGAACTATGAACCATAATTTGGAAGAAATCATAAAAACATGCAATTTTTGTGAATAAGTGTGACAAAATTTGACAAAATCCACTCAATTCAGTCCAAAATAAACTATTAAATTGTGGCTTATCAATAGCCTTAAGCAATTCAAATCACATAGTACAATTAGGAATATACGAAAGCAAGTAAATATCACATACAAGTACATATGCTCAAGCATTCAATTCAATACATTATGAAGCTTCAAAGAATACATCAACTACTTATCCATATACTACAGACTTATTTATATGTACACATTTTGTAGATTATTACTAGGCTCTAGCTCACGCAAAAGCCACCCTAGGTTGGATTTTGTCTAGGTTTTATATATGTAAGACCCCAAACTTTTGAAAAAGTCTTATTAAGAACAAATTTCAAATCATATATTTATTTATAGTTTTAATTTCAGAAATTATTTTATTAAAGATAATTAAGGGCAGATTTGATTAATTGGATTTGAAATAAATTAAGGTTTTTATAAAAACTCTATAATTATGGATTATTTTTCTATTTACAATTTAAAGTTTTAGAAATTCAAAAATAATGAGGTTTGGCTATTTAAATTAGAATTTTATCTAATTTTACAATTATTGAATTATTTTCTATATTTAAATTATAAATTTGGTAGTTATGAAATAATAAGAATTTTATATGATTTGGGTTAAATAATTAATATTTTTACAATTTAATACTTATGTTTTGGGAATAAAGAAAATTTATTTTATTATCTTATAATTTCAATTAAAGTATTTGATTGAGAATTAATTAGTATTTTAATAAAATAAATAATATTTTAAAATAATTTTTAGAGATTTAATTAGTTTTCAATTTATTATTCTATGCCCCAATTTTATTAAAATGACCTTACTCTAATTAAACCCAAAACTCCAATTTATACACAAACTCTAATTTTATTAACACACATTTTTCTCTTTTTCCTAACTGAAACCCTAGCCACCCTTCCTCCTTAGCACAACACACACACACACAACGCACACGCCCAAATACAGAAACAAAAAGAAAGAAGAATGGAAGGGGAAAGGGAGAAGAAGGAGACCCAAGAGGCAGAGGGCGCCAGGGGTGAGGGAGCTACGACGGGGGAGAAGGGAAGAAGAGAGGGAGCCGCCGCCGTTCAGCTCGCCACCATTGTTCGAGCTGTTGTCGACGTCCCTCACCATCACATCTCTCCTGCTGTTGTTGTTCGTCGGTTCTAGCCGTCACGGCCGCCGTTGTACCTTCATTGCCATTTTCTGTCGCTACTAAAGCCTGGATCATCACCGTCTATGTAACACCCCGTTACCCTAGGACTTACCTTGCGCCGTAAAGCGAAGGATAACAAAGTGTCACGACAGTTCTAAGGCTCATATATTAATAATTATAGAAGGGAATAGTAATACTAGGAGCCCGATGAAAGGATATAGTTAAAATTCGCATAAAGTGGAATTACAAAATTCGAAGCGTTCACACACAATAACTAGGAATACTAGAAGCCCGATGAAGGAATAAAAGCTCAAATTGCATAAACCGGAATTACAAAACGCGAAGCGTTCATACACGATAGCTAAACACATAAGTACGAATAGAACAAGACATAATATATATAAAACCTTGTGGATAGCTCTAGGATACACAAGGTAATAATTTAAGTAAACAAGATATATATAAGTGTGAAATATCAAAAGAAGATTAGTCACAGTCTGCGGAGCTTAGGCCGGCTAATCAAACTGAATACAATAGAGTTTTGAAGTTTAAAACAGCAGCAACCTATCTCTCAAAGTTTTTCAGAAATAAAGCCTCTAAGACAACAACATTAAATATACATAAGGTGAGAGCACTACAACAAAAGTAAAGTGAAATAAGACATAAGGGAGATCATCCTCTACTCTGTCACCATATCCGCAAACTCACCGTGGTGGGTTGCGACCTATGATGAGAGAATTCTTGACAGTTTAGAATTTATTCAACGAATTCTCGTTGTGAAGAATAGCTTCCAAACCAATCAAGAATCCTTTCATACAAAAATTTTGAGTTGTCACTAGTAACAAACCCCAAATGAATTTATAACCGGAGTATTTGGACTCCGGGTCGTCTCACGAAGAGTTGCAATGAAGTATTTAATTATTGGCTATGAAGATCAAGGGGGGTTTGGTTTGATAAGAGGACAATAAAATAAATGTGCAAGAAAAGTAAAGAGAGCAACTAAAGAAAGGAAGTAACAAAGAGAGACATTCATGGCAAGGGTTGAGATCATAGGCTTTCTATCCTAGTCATGCAATGATTAATTCATCTTATTTGGTAAACTCCAACAAATAGAGAGAATGTCAAATAAGACTAATCAATCATATCACAATAATAGACAAGAATTTATCTTGTTACGTCATCTCCAACATTGGAAGAAGGTATCATATTATCTTCCATGAGAGAAAGTCTAATAAGACTAGCTAATCTCAATCCAAAAGTCCTAATCAACTCACTAATTAAATTAGCAAAAGATTAGTGTCAATGGAAACAATATTAGCTAACAACTCTAGATCACCAACATGAGTTGGGTTTTCATGACTCAAGATTGTCTAATTACTCTTTCCAAGCCAAGAATGCTCAAAATCTACTCTAAAGCCCAACCAAGCATTTTGTCAAACACTTGGTGGGTACAAATGAAAAGCATAGTAAAAGTGCAAGAAGTATAAATCTACCAACTACCAATTGCAAGAAAAGTAAATCAACAACTCAAATCAACATCAAAAGAACATCAAACATCAAATCTCATTAAAGGAAAATCCAAATCCAACAAGAGTTCATAAACATAAAAGAGGACAAAATAAAGGAAATGAACAAGTAAAACTAAAAGAGCAAAGATGTAATACAAGAAATTAAGAAGGAAAACTAAATCAAAACAAGAATTGAAAGAGAAAATTGAGAGTGATTAACCTAAACTACCCTAAAATCTAGAGAGAGGAGAGAGCCTCTCTCTCTAGAATTCTACCCTAAGACATGATGAAAACTAAACTATGACTACTTGCTTCATTCCCCCTTCAATCCTTGGGTTGAATAGCATCAGAAATGGGTTGGATTGGGCCCAAAATGAGCTGCAAAATCGCTGGGGGCGATTTCATAAAAGTGGGCCACGGACAGCATCGGTGCGCGTGCAAAAAGTGCGCGTGCGCGCCCCTGAACGCGAAGCAACATATAGCAAAATTTATATCATTTTGAAGCCCCGGATGTTAGCTTTCCAACGCAACTAGAACCGCCTCATTTGGACCTCTGTAGCTCAAGTTATGGTCATTTGAGTGCAAAGAGGTCAGGCTTGACAGGTTTACGGTTCCTTCATTTCTTCATGAGTTCTCCCACTTTGCATACTTTTCTCCTCACTTCTTCCATCCAATACTTGCCTTATGAACCTGAAATTACTCAACAAATATATCAAGGCATTGAATGAAATTAAAGTGAATTAAATTTAGCTATTTTAGGGCCTAAAAAGCATGATTTCACATTTAAGCACAAATCAAGGGAGAATTGCAAAACCATGCTATTTCATTGAATAAATGTGAGAAAAGGTGATAAAATCCCTCAAAATAAGCACAAGATAAACCACAAAATTGGGGTTTATCAAATCTCCCCACACTTAAACCAAGCATGTCCTCATGCTAAGAATAAAGAAGGACAAGAAATGGGATATGAACATTTATTCAATGCAAATAAACTATAAAAACCTATCTATATGCATGCAACTAAATGCAATATGACTCTACCTACTTGGTCAAAAGTAAATCAATCTCCAAGAATATATATCAAGTAGGGCTAAGTAGTATGATGATTCATGAATCCTACCAATTCAAATATTAAAATGAAGTTCAAATAGACTTGCAAGAAGAAAAGCTCATGAAAGCCGGGAACAAGAAATTGAGCATCGAACCCTCACCGGATGTGTATCCGCTCTAGTCGCTCTAGTGTATAGGGTCGATTCACTCAATTCTCTTCTACTCATGCTTTCTAAGATTTGTTTTTATCTAACAATCAACATTATTTAATGCATGCATACATTCATCATGAGGACTTATTCATAGGTTGTAATGGGGCTAGGGTCAAGGTAAGGATGCATATGGTCAAGTGAGCTTAAAATTTGCATATTTGATTAGCCTAAGCTCTCACGTAACACATGTAACAACCTATACAATTCTAATGCACAACCTAGCTACCCATGATTCCCACTTTTCACATACTCATGCATTCTCTTTAATTCACCACACATATGCATTGATTCTTATTGAACTTTACTTTGGGGCATTTTTGTCCCCTTTTTATTGCTTTCTTTTTCTATATTTTTGTTTTTTTTATTTTTTTTTTGTATATATATATGTTTTTTTTTTATCATTTTCTTTTTTTTTAAGTATATACAAACGTATCAATGCATATGGTTTTACATATAGTGCATAAGCATGTTCCCAATTCCCAATATTTTCAACAAAAATAAAAATTACACTTTTACCTCAACCAATGTCCCAAGTTTCCCATACCCAAATGATACACACTCTCACTAGCCTAAGCTAATCAAAGATCCAAATTAAGGACATTTATTGTTTTTCACTTAAGGGTAGTGATGTGCTAACATTAAGAACAAAAGGGATTCAATAGGCTCAAATTTGGCTAACAATGGTTGATGAAAGGTAGGCTATTTGGATAAGTGAGCTAAATGAAATGATGAGGTAAAAAAAATATGTACAAATTCTAACTAACATGCAATCTATCATGCAATGCAACAACTAATCTAACAAAGACAAAAATTATGAATTGGTGTTGAAAGAGGAAATTGTTACCCATGGAGATCGGTCGGACGACCTCCCCACACTTAGAAATTTGCACCGTCCTCGGTGCATGCAAAGAAAAGTAAAGGTGGACAGGTTGCTACAATTGATGAGCTCCTTCAAAAGGTTGTGTGAATGAACTTGTTTGGTGCCCCATTTAGAAGCCTTTCCAATCCTTTCCTTCTTGGCGGCCAACCTAAAAGGAAAGAAAAAAGAAAGATAATTACGCCTACAACAAAGATAGCAAAGCAGGTATAACATAGGCGGGGATAATGCCAAATAGAATAGGGTTCTCACTACATGTTAGCTACGCATGTGAGTGAGAAAGCAATATAGGCAAAGGGCATATCAACTAATACTTGATGCAAGAGAAAAGTCAGAACATGAAGAGCATTCAAAAGCATCAAGTTCAAATAGAAAGAGTGAGTCATGAAAGATATGTAAGCTCATATCAATGCACAAAGGATACAAGGATTATCAAGGGTTAAGCATTGAATTAGAAATTTCATCACCCAACAATATCAAACAAGTCAAGAAGCACCAAGATTAACCAAGAAATTCTCAACAATTGAATAAGAAAATTCAACACCATTATTAAAATAAAAAACTTAGAAAATAAAATAAGAACAAGCTATAAAAACAAAATTAAAATGCAATAAATGAAAGTAAGCAAATGCAATAAAAGAAATTGGAAGAGAAGAGAAAGAAAAATTTTTTTTTTTAAATTTTTTTATTTTATTTATATATATATATATTTTTTATTTTTTATTTTTTATTTTTTTTATTTTTTTATTTTTTTGTTTTTTCATATGCGCCATGCATGCTTAAGCACGGATGCAGCAGGTACAATCCGCGCGCGCGCGCCATGCGTGCTTGGGCGCGGATGCGACAGGGACAATCGGCGCGCGCGCGCCATGCGTGCTTACGTGCGGATCGCCTGGCACAAAGTAGGCATAAAGTGGGCACAACTCTCTGGTTTTTGTACCAGGAGTGTGATATGCACCACCCGCGCGTGCGCGCACTGCGCGCTTGGGCGCCGATTCCCGTTTTTTTTTTTTAAAGAAGCACAAACACAGAATTTAAATTTATAAACATTCTAAAGCATGAATGCAATCTTTTTAAACCAACAACATATGGTATGAGAACCGGAGGTTCTCAGTATGGTAACAGTGCCCAACATATAAGATGTAAGGTTTCAGGACGCCAAAGCCAATCCTAGAACTTCACATCAACAGATATTCATGCTTAACAAAATAAATAACTTAAATCAAATGCCATAAACAGGGTTATCTAAACTTAGGGGATTTCTAACAAATATCAAATCACACCGCTGTATCCCACAGCCTTCACCAACCTAACCTCCATATGATCCTATCGCCACCGCCTACTGAGCCTCCTCAATCCCAGAAGAAAACACAGGTAATGCAAACAAGCGAAGCACAAGTAAAGTACATATATAGCAATTAGAACAATTAGCAAGTAAACATGTGTTTCATTTAGGCATAATAGAAATTAAGCAAAGCAAACAAACAATTAAGAGATGCATATAATGAATGCCTATCCTATTGACTCGTGATATCGCTTGTCAGTCTATAAATGCCAACCCGACGCATCCTCCCGGATGTAGCCTTCCTACCACGCCCAGAGATATAGGCTCTGCACACTCATGCAATAGAGAAATCTGTCAAACCGGGGATATAGGTCTCGCACACTCATGCAGCAGGGAGTCTGCTACGCCAGAGATATAGGCTCTGTATAATCATGCAGCAGAGAAAGAAACAACAACAACTGTCTCATCATAAATCATTCCAAAGATATAGTGTTGTCACACTCTTGCAGCATAAAAAACTGCCACTCCAGGGATATAAGCCCTGCATACTCCTATATAATCCAATAATTTCATCATTCATCTCCGAGACCCATACACATCATAACCATCATCATCTCTTAATTTCACAAGTTATCATCACCCCTAAGCTCTCAAACCATCACCAACATTGTACTCCGCCTAATCACTCACAACTTCAGAAACCTAAGTCTCCGTCTTCTAAACTCATACAGAAAATTACAAATTTAATATACTAACCCATCTCTAATAGTTTTAAGGCCTAATTACTCGTTATAAATCTTAAACAGTAGATAACGAAGTTTGGAAAGTTAGAGAACCCTTAAAAGTGAAGAAAAACACATTTTCAGCAAAGCAGGGGTCACGCGTACGCGTGGGTGAGTTTTGTTTCCTCGCGTACGCATGCACCCTGCTCGCATATGCGAGATACCATACCCAAAAGGGTTGGTCACGTCGCGTGCAGGTGGTCGCGTATGCATGCTGCATCAGACCCAGAAAATTAAATTCTGCAGTATTTTAGTTTTAAACACCAAACTTTAAACGTTCATAACTTCCTCTACAAAAATCTATTTTCATAAATCTTTATATCAATTTAAAGACCTTTAAATGATATTTAATTTAAGATAAATTTCAACTAATTTCGAAAACATGGGCTCAAGTTATGGTCCGCCAAAGTTCATCAAAAACAGGTTTTTACCAAGGTGACAATTTTCTAGTTTTCCAAACCTTCCAAAAACCAAAACAACTCAAAATATACCCAAACATCATAAAACACTACCTCCTACATCAAATCACCATTTCATAGCATTTCTATCAATTTTAACACCTATTACAAAAATTAACTAGGTTCTCAAACTTCCAAATTTCACAATCAAAACCAAATATCCTACAACCAAAATAGTTCCAATAGACCTAAATGATGTTCATACACCTTCCAATTCATTCCTTATCCTACCAACATGTAATTTCACTAATTTCATCCAAAATTCTCCCATACATTCCTCAAATTATCAATGTTTATACTCCAAGCATCATTTCCCCACTTGTAATAGTTATCAATATCAATATGCTCATAATTCACTATCAACACTCTAATTATCATTTTTAAACCTCATTTCAATAGTGAATAATAACATCAAAGTACAACATCACAAGTCATCAAACCAACAAAACCATCATACATAATCAAATTCAACAATTTCCACTAATCAATTCAATCCTATCCTATGGTCCACTAGCCTAAGTGTCCAGAAACATTACATATTACATAAAGAAAACCAAAATCATACCTTGGCCGATCTTCAATACACACAAAACACCAAAAGCTTGATTCCAACAAGATCAAAAAGCCTCAAACACCAACACCACTTTCAAAACTCACCAACTATCAAGCTATACACATATAACATGCCAAGAATCAACACTATGGCTAACCAAAACATCAAACCGTAAGAGTTTAAAGAGACTTACCTTAACCAACAATATTAGGGGCAAAATCCAATAATATTCCAATGCTAGATCACCCCTAAACAACCAAAACACAAAAATCTACTCAAGAACTAAAACCAAAAATGCACAAAAGCTAGGGCAGGAAACTGGAGCTGGAGTTATGATTTCTTACCAACAATTCCTGGCCATTAATGAAGAGCTCAGTGAGAACTTTGCGTGGCTACAAACGGCTCATCCATCGGAGCTCCGTAGCTCAAGTTATGGCTCCCGGAAGGTGACAATGAATAGTGACACCCCATTTCTTCTCCCTTCTCTCTCAATCCGCGTTTCTCTCTCTCTCTCTCTCTTTGGTGGTGAAAATGAGCTGAAAGCTTATTTAAGAAGCATATATATGTTGAGTCTTGGGCCCGATTTGGGCCCAGTCCTACCCGTTAGGGTTTTAGGTCCGTTTGGCCCACTTGGGCCAAAACATTTAAAATTAGCGCCCGGTTTTTTGTTCTAAATTATTTTTGCCTCTTCAAAATAATAAATTCAATTTTCAAAATCTTATTTTCTAAAAATATGCCGTACCGGACAGACTAGAGCCAGCACTGCCGGCTTAAGCACCGGTATGCATTTTTACAAAGATTTTTCGCAAAAGATACATTTTTCCACTTAGAAAAATCCATTGAATTCAATTTTCACCTTTATATTTTAAAAAGAACACTTCTATATTTTTAAACCTATTCTGAAAAAATAAAATTATTATTTTATTAAAGCGGATTTACGTGAAAACTCCGGTTCTTACAGTCTGGGTCACGTGGAGGGAGGAGGAGCCGCTGGGTGTCGCCGCTGGGTGTCGCCGCACCTTGCCTCCGCCACTTCTACCGTCGGAAATCGCCGTTCAATCCCCTGTCTTGGTAAGCTCAACCTTGCTTCTAAATTTCCCTGTTTGTTAAGTACGTTGTTACCGTGAGCGTATTGATGAGGTTGTTTGTGCTAGATTTATGGTAACTACGAGTTTTCCATCGTACGCCACCATTGGAGCCACCACCCACTGTTCCCGCCTCTACTCAGAGTCGCTACCGTTCAGTTCAGCTGTTCTTCCTTGTTATGGTAGGTATCTCTGTTCTAAAACCCTCGTCACTAGCGTATAAGAGTTTTCTGTTATGTTTAGTTATAAACTCTGAGGTTCTGTTAACGTAGGGTCATGCTCTAAATGTTGCATGTTGCTTTAATGTTACTGTGGTTACTACGAAAATGGTTTGAGCTGAGGTTGTGACTTCCGCTGACCGCGGGCCGAGAGAAAAGATTTATTGTGATGCGTTTGGTTTACGAGTTCGCTTATCAAGGTAGGGGCTTTTTTCTAAAATTTTACTTTTGTAATTGGAATTGATATAAATTGATATGGATGTGTGCAAAACATTTTTAGTGATTATGTAAGTTTTACGAATTGTCTGGTTTATCTTGGATGAATATGGTTGTTCATTGATTGGATTATTGCCTGATTTTGTTAAAACGGAGGTTGTTGAAATTGGTTTGATTTTGAAATAATTTTAATATTTGAAAGTTTAAATTTTGTTTCGTTGGAAATTGATTTTGTTTTGAACCCATTGGAAAGGGATGAGGATTGGTTTGGTTGGGACCCAAAAAGGCTGGCAAAGTCCAAGTTTTAGGGGAGGTGCTGTCAAAATTTCTATAAAATCTGAGACTTGTTTGAAATATTATTTAGAAAATAATAAACTATGCTTTGAATTGAATTACTAATAAAATAATTATGTTTGAACTTACGTTATTAAGAAAATTATTATATTTTGAGTGTAATTTATTTAAGAAAAGAATTATGTTTTAAAGTCGATTTAAAGATGAAAATACTTATGTTTTGGAATTTGATTTAAATAAGCACAATTGGAGGAGTTTTAGCGGATTTAAAAGAACTTGAATTTTGATTGACAAATTTCACTTTACGACGCTTTAGAAAAAGTTCAAAGTATTCTTTAAATTATGATTTAGCAAAACTAAAACAATTTCTGAGCCTTTGGAAACGCTTCAGATTTAAGAATGAAATTGAAATTGGTTTTCGGTTAAAATAACTTGGTTCTGGTTTAAATTCTATTTTTATTTATTCAAACCAAGAAGCTAAGGTTTTAAAGATTTTCAATGAATTTATGAAAATGAGATAGGTTATGCTCTCCTAAAGTCTTGAGACTCTACTGAGGAATTTTATTACCAAATCCTAATTTAGAATGAATGATTTTGAGTTTTTCAGAAGAGATTTTTTTTTTACATGGTTTTAAAGTTGTTTGGAAGTTTTGGAAAGATGTTGTGGAAAATGGCTCTGTTTTGAAAAGAAAATTGACTTGAGAAAAGTGATTCTTAGAAAGATGTGAACTGAATGCATTTGTTATTGAAAGTAAATGGGTAAAGAATAATTATTGAAATAAGAGTTTGAGCTTGTTTGATTGTTGGATATTGAGAGTGTGCAAGGCATTATATTCCTGGCGTGGCAGATTTTTCTATCGCAAGAGTGTTCCCAACACTATATCCGTGGGTTATGTGAGGTCAGAGGTAGATTATCCCACTCACATCCTTTCAGAATCACAAGAGTGTGTGCGGACACTATATACCTGGACCGTGTGCTGGGCACGATATCACTAGGGGTACCCATTTTATTCGTGACCAAAAAACGATATTTCCATGGGAATGTGTCAGGTTGGCAGTTGAACAGACAATGTGATATCACATCCAGTAGGACAGACATTCATCACATATATCTATGTGACATTGTTTGGGTGTGCATATTGTAATTGGTTTGCCCATGTGAATAATTATGTTTAACTGCTAATTGCTATACTTGATGTAACTGCTTTGATTTTGTTTGAACCTATTTACTTGTGTTTGTGACTAAAATTGTTTGGATTGTGGTAATTTGGATGTTGATTGAGTTGTTTAGGCCTAAGGCCATATTTGATTATGTGATGGGTCTGAGGCCGTGTGCGCGTGCACGTCGATTAGCTATTTCTTCAACCGCACGTACGCATCAGGTACGTGTGCGCGTGCACCTTGTACGCTTGCGCGCCCATCGATGCATTCCCAATTCTTGTTTCCTCATGCATTCTTCACTTTGTATGCTTTTCTCCTCATTTCTTCCATCCAATACTTGCCTTATGAACCTGAAATCACTCAACAAACACATCAAGGCATCGAATGGAATTAAAATGAGTTAAAATTACCAATTTAAAGGCCTACAAAGCATGTTTTTACACTTAAGCATAATTTAAAAGAGAATTACAAAACCATGCTATTTCATTGAATAAATGTGGGAAAAGGTGATAAAATCCCCTAAAATAAGCACAAGATAAACCACGAAATTGGAGTTTATCAATGATCATTTATACATCTTAGGTAACTTCCTTTATGTTTATGGTCTAGTAAGGTAAGAAAACTAAAACTGGTTCAGCATAGACTTAATGAACCTATGCTTGGAACAGGTTGGTCATTCATACTGTCTAGGAAAACTTTTAAGATTTTACAAGAACGGAAAAAGGTTTTGGATTTTGAGAAATTAGCCAAGTTCTCTTTAAAAAGGATTTTTGGATTTTTGAATGTGAACCTTTGGTTTTTGAAAAGATACATAAGACGAGCAATGATTATTGTACTTTAAAAATAGTTTTATTTTACGTATCTTATTAGAGCAATTCTGTAACCCTATAGTGAGAACCAGCGAGGACGATGTTCTCACTCCCCTACAGATTTTTCCTTTTCAGGATATGGGTGATGAAGTTTCAAAAGAGTTTATTTCATTTTCTGTTTATTCGATATCTTCATATTATCTTAGTTATTATTATTTTTCCTCGCCTTTTATCTTTACCAATTTTGTAAGAGGGATAGGAATTTGAGATATGTCATGTTTGTAAGTTATTGCTCTGTATATATGTAATTTTAAGTATTGTATCTGGTATGTATGTACGTTTTTATGTTTTCAACCTAAAAAGTTTTTATTAAAAGATTACACGTTGTGAGTTTTAAACAGGTTCCTATTTTAGTGTTAAGTATGTTTAGAGTCGTCGTAATATCCAATCTATCAGAGTGGCATAGCCGGAAGCATCACATTCTGATAGTGAGAGTGTTACATTTGTGGTATCAGAGCAGTCTTTCCTGTAGAGCCTGAGGAATAGACTGACAATGCTTCAATTGCATATACTCTGAGTGTCTGTCATGTAGTAGTCTTATTCAAATAACGAGAATTAGAGCTTTATGCACTGGATGGTCTATTGATTAATGCTGTTAGCCTTGCATTAGATACTTCTATGTATTAAGTTTGGCCGGCTTAAAACTAGTGGATTATGTATATGGAAGTACTAATGGGTTATCATAGACGATATACAAGTTATAGGTAACGCGAGTCATGGGTTTTGGGAACATTAGAAACTATTTCTCGAGGTTACTCAGTTATGTGTCTTGAAATTCTGTTAGAGTCATGTGACTTATTCTTTCATGGTCTATTTTGAAGTTCTTGTTTGCTATTTCCTTTGGAAAGTAATTTGATTTTTCGAATCCTATTCCTTTATTCATATGCATTCTTGTTTGATCCTAATTGCATATGTCTGCTTGAAATCCTTGGTGTATTTGCTTTTCTCTGTTCAAACTCTTCTCTTGATTCAGGTATTCTTTGATATAACTTTGAACTTGTCTTGATGCAGTGTGCCTTTTTAAGTTCTTATTTCGAGTCCCTTTTTAAAGAAGTTGTGATTCAATTTTTTTCTTATTTGAACTGTATTTACAACCATCTTTTAAATTTCTATAAATAAAATAACTTTTGATTCGATATACACTTCTCTATATAAAACATTGAAAATTCCTTATACGATTTAAAAACTATTTATCCACCAATACCTCGCCTGTTCTTTTACTAGTTTATGGACATACACTTACTTTAAAAACAACTTGATTTTTCTAACAACTTTACTATAGTTCTTATGCATATCTTTACTTGATCTTGTACTTAGGTATTTTTCAAAATTCTTGAAGATAGGATTTTTGCCTTTATTCCAGTTGATCTTCGTTTAACCAACTTCACCTAATTTATTTTAAATTGAATTTGGTTTAGCATAACATAATATTTATGCATTTGTTGTTCTTTTTTTTAAATATTGGGCTAATTCCTTAAGCTTTTGTCTCTATGAATGTCATACTTGATTCTGTTCTAAAGTATCCTTTTACATCTTGTAATCATTACCATTAATCTCAGTTTTCCTTCTCTTGTGAATCTCATTCTTATGTGAGTCAGCTTGAATTTGTTCTAAATTAGTGCATCGTTTATCTTCTTATGGTTTTCACCAGAGTTCTTTAGTCGAAGAGTCCTTCTTGCAAATTTGCTATTGATGAGTTTATCCTTTTTAGCACATCTTAATCTCGAATATTCTTGTGACGTGGTGATTTCAAGTATACTCTCAAATTTTGTTTAAAACCTTTCTAAATAAGTCTTGATTTCTCTTTAAATAAATTTTAAATCAAATTTTTCTCTTGCTTGATTTTAATTGAAACCATTCTTTAAATTTTGATAAAGTTGTTTTGAATTTAGCATGCACTTCTTTATATGAAGCTCTAAAAACCTTATCATGCGTACGCGGCACTAGCGTGCGTACATGAAGATGAACTTTTTCAGACACTCGTGTACGCGACAGTTGGCACGCGACATGGACCAGTCTTTCTGCTTCGCGCACTCGCGTATGCATGAAGTAGAGGTGGCATGCATACGCGAGATGGGCATTTTAAACACCCATGCGTACGTGGAAGGGTGTTCGCGTACGCGGAACCCTATTTTTGCTGAAAGCGTGTTTACAAAAATTACCTCATATTTTCTTTTCTAAATAGAGTTTGACTTCTCCTTCTATCTTTGCTATAACTTTTATACACGTTTGTTTGAATATGAACCTTGAGAATTTTTGAACAAGTGTTTGATTTTCTTCCAACCTTGCCTCGGTTTTCACTGTATACCTTTATTTGATTGAGTACCTAAATGTCTTTCGGATATTTTGGGGAATTATTTTGCCCTGTGATGACTTGCATCATTTACCCTTTTTACCTATGCGAAAGGACCATAAAAAGAGCACATATTCATTGTTTCAATGCAATTTCATGAACTAAATGATAAATGTTATGGTACATTACTTTGAAATGGGTTTATGTTGAATTTTGTAGGAAATGATAGAAAAAGAAGCAATAAAAGAAATAATAGAGGAAGCACACTCTCAAGGTGGCAAAAGAGTTGGAGACAAACTCAAAGAGAAGCAAAGAGAATTTGCAACCCTGACCTCTTCACACTCAGACAAAAATAACTCAAGCTACAAAGCTCCAAATGAGGTGATCTTAGTGCCATTGAAAAGTAGACTTCCAGAGCTTTCCAACCATATATAATTCTCTATAGTGGACACTAGATTTGAGGGTGAAAATCGCAATTCTTTCAAGCATTATGTACTCGGCGTGGCACGCCAAAACCTGGGCGTGGCACGCTGGGCCAAAATTCCAGCAAGCCTGCTAGACTGACCTCTTCATCTTCAAAAGATCATAACTTGGGCTAGAGAAGTCCAAATGACATGCTTCCAGCGACGTTGGAAAGCTAAAATCCAAAGCTTTCAAATGATATATAATACTATATAGTGGGCATTTAATTTGGGGACCCAAACAGATCAATACTTCAGAGTGCAAGGTTTTCCCAAACCTTCAAAAGCCCAAAATGCCACTTCAATGACACTCAATATTAGGCCACTTCCTAATACTCCAATTCCTTCAATTATTCTTCAATGTTTCAAGCTTCTATGAAGAGAATTAAAAGTTCACAAGCCCAAGTCAAATCACAATTAACAATCAATCAAGGCAACAAGAATCATCTAGAAGTAATTAGGAAATTTGCAGTTGATTGTAATTTCATTTGAATTTGCATTTTAGGTAGCTTATAAATAGGGCCTTAGATTCATCATTTTACACACAGCATGGAGGGGTGGAGGTGACTCCACTCCCCTTTCACTCTCATTCTCTTCTCTTCTTCCATTTCTTTCATACACACTTTTGTAAATATTTTGATATGAGTTTCTAATTTCCAACATTGGGAAAGAGAGCTCTATTGCTATTTGATGGATTGATTGTTTTTATTCTTCTTCTTCTATTCATCTCTCTTTGATTTACTAGAAAGAATTTCGTTCTTCATTCTAGCATTCAATTATCTTGGAAAGGAGATTGAATGTAATTGGGTTTTATGGGAACTTTGGAAGAGGAAACATAAAACCATGCTTGAAATTCTTTCTCACACTTGAATAGATTTGAGTTTTGGTGTTTGGATATGGTGACATATAATCCTCCCTCTACTTGGATCTATGATGATATGTGGTATAATTAGAGACCATTCTTCATCTCTTCTCATGTGCAATTAGACTAAGGAATTGGCTATTGATCAAGATTTGAGAGATTGAATTACCAAGGAATTGGGATTCAATCAATCATGATTGCCAAGAGGTTAATGAGTTGTATGATTGAAGATGAGATGAAAACTATTGATCCTAAGAATGCAATATCTCTTGATCCCAATGTTAATTTCATTCTTAATTCTTGTTATTTACTTTTTGTCTTTAATTCTTGTCATTTACTTATGCATATTTATGGCTTTATTTACTTTTGCACAATTGTGCCTTCCAAGTGTTTGTAGAAATGCTTCACCTGGTTTTACTTTCTAGTCATTTACTTTTTTGCAATTTACTTTCTTGTACTTTCCATTCCTTGCAATTTACATTCTTGTACTTTAATTTTCAGCACTTTAATTTCTTGTCATTTACTTTCCTTGCACTTTATTGCTTTCCTTTACTTTTATGTCATTTACATTTTCTTGTTGCTTATCACTAAAAATTGATCGTCTAACTAGAATAATTAATCAACTATTTCTTGCTTAATCCGTTAATCCTTGTGGGATCGACCTCACTCTTTGTGAGTTTTATTACTTGATATGACCCAGTGCACTTGCTGGTAGTTAAAACGGAAGAAGTAATTTTTTCGTTATCACCCTTAACACAATTGACTTTCATTTTTCAAATCTCACTTATTTTGTCTTTAACTTAGAAATTGTTTTGACGTGAGGCAACTTGATTTTCTTCTAAGTTTTGTGCCTGCTTTTTGTTAAGTTGTGCACCTAACTATCTTTCTAAATATTTGAGAAAATATTTTGCTTTTAGCCAAACTAGTGTTTGTAACACCCTAACTACCAAAGCTCACGCTTCCGGCTGCGCGACTCTGATAGCTCGGACATTACGACGACTTTTATACTATTTAATACTAAAATATGAGCCTGTTTAAAACTTTAAAATGCAATACCGCTCCAAGAATACTTTTTCTATACAACGTACATCCATACATTCAATACACTTACAAAAACTCATAAAGAGTACATCCATATATATACACATATATATAAATAATATTACAAGCATTACCCAATACAATTCCTATCCCTCTTACAGAATATATCAAGATAAAGGCGAGAGTTCAATAAACCATAACTAAAACAATACAGAGTATCTCAACAACAACTAAATAAACTCTTCGTAACTTCTGCGCCCATATCCTGAAAGGGAAAAAATGTAGGGGGGTGAGAACATCATCCTCGAAAGGGTTCTCAGTAGAGGGTTTTTGGGAATTACTGTAATAGGATACGTGAAGATAAACTGTACCAGTGACTGATAACCGTCTTATGCCTCTTTTCAAAAACAATGGTTTACAATAAAAGTAAAGTCGGAAATCTTTTCTGAAAGAGGAACCATTCAATTCTCAAAAACTCAAAAGCCTTTCAAAACGATTTATCTATGCTGAAGCAAAATAGCCTTTCATATTTTATTCCGAACCAGAAACACAAAACCGAAATCAGCCCTCGGTTCATCTCATTCTAACCACGGCCCTAGGCCCAAACAATTCAACCATCAACCAATCACCATAGTCCAACAGAATTCCAGTAACAAACACAAATAGGAAGATGCAAGCACAAACAAACAGTTATTGCAAGTAGAACAATTAGCAATTAATCACATAGGCAAACCAAGTATAATATGCACGCCCAAGCAATGTCACATAGATGCATATGATGCATGCCTGTCCCTAGTGGCTGATGATATCATCTGTCGGTTATAAAACCAACCCGACAAGTCCTGGTAGCTAACCATTGGACTGTCCCTCTGTCGCGCATCCCCAACTCGAGTTATACTCACCATAAACTTGATCATAATCAGGATCCATATCCATCACCTTCACTGGTGAATATTTACGGGGGCGAGCTCATCCGGGACTTTCACAGTGCCCGGCCACACTTACGACATAGGGTCAAAAGAGCTTCGAGTCTCAACCTGGAGCATGTGGTGGCTAGCCACTGCTTTCTCGCAGGGAAACTCTCATCTCCGATAGTGGAAGTGTAACATTCACATTTATCAATGATTCAGCATAAACATGCATTCAATCTCATCCATGGATCAACATCCATCTCAGCCATCCGGCTCACGGTTCAGTCCAGAACCAGCCAATATTCATATCATACACAGCCATTCCGGCTCACAACAAAACAGCACTTCCACATTCAACATCATCAATTCATAAAATCAGCATTTAAGCCATAAATCACTTTTTCCCAAATCATTTCACTTTGAAATCAAGTTTCAACTCTTTTCAGCTTTGGCTTTAAAGATCTCATTTCTCAAATCATCTCAGGCTCATAAGCCACTTTTACTCAACGTAAATTTCCCTTTTAAAACCATGACACTCTCGGCATCCTCTTTTCAAAACCTCCATAACCATGGAAAGTTAAAGATTCATTTTGAAACATTCAAAATCATCCATCCAACAATGGGATTTTATAACAAATTTTCTCGGCAGAGTCCCAAGTCTTTAGGGGAGAATAACATAACTCATTTCGTCAAATTTATTTAAAATCATTAAAACCTTGGCTTTCCGATTTGAGTAGTAAAATAGGATCTAAGCCAAACCAAGTCATATAATCATTTACTTCTTTCAAAGCCATTTCCTTTACTTAGGCAAAACCAGCTTCAACCCCCATGATAAATTCTAAAGCGTTCCAACTGTTCAAAATTGCCTTAGTCTTGCAAGAATTCAGAATTCAAAGAGTACTTAAAACCCTTCTCAAAACATTTCAAAATGAAACTTGTCAATAGACATTAAGGTCCTTTCAAAATCATTAAAACTTCTTTAATTGAAACCCCAAGTCAAATTCAAAGGCATAAACCCTTTTCGCATTCAAACAGCTTTAAAACATAAGTTTCATCTAAATAACTTTCTCCTGAAAGAGATACAATGCCTTTCTTAAGAAGCAAGACTAAATCACAATTTCCTCTTTAATAATTCATTTCGAAAGCATGAATAATCCTTTTCTCGATAATTCAAATAAAATAGTAGAAGTCTTTAACTCATCATTTTTCCAAACAATATTTCACTAAAGACTCGGATTTTATAGAAATTCCGACAGCATCTCCCCTAAAACTTGGACTTTGCCACCCGGTTCGGGTCCCAACAAAACCATTCCACAATCCTTTTCCAACAGCCCAAAATCCAAAATCAATTCAAAGGCAAGCCAAAATCCAATAGTCGATCTCAATACCATATTTCAAGAAAACCGTTTCAAAATCAAATCATTATCAGCTGAATAAACTCATTTCTAAAGTTTCAAGGAAACGGTTCAGTAACAACCATGTATCAAAAACCAAATCATTTAAAGCAAGCCAGGCTGAATTCAAGAGTGGATTCTATTTTTCACATTCTCAATAAAAATGAACTCAAATCAATTCTCAATGGGTTAAACTCGATCTCAAAGCTTTAAAAGAATCAACTTGAAAAGCATTTCGTTTCACAAAACCACACAACAATCCAGCCAAACAACATTCATAATCATTAGAGACAATCAAACAATACATAAGGCTGATACAATCACCAAATACATCGTCTCACGCCAGTATCCATATGTATTAATTCCAACATATAAAAATATAGTTTTTGGAAAGCGCCCCTACCTCAAAACGCAATTCCATAACCCAAACGCCTCATCAAGTCCTTTCTGCCTCAACCCGAACTGACGGCAACCAAAACCTCAGCTCCCAGCCACTTTCGCAATAACCATGGCAATACTAATCGCAACATACAATAATCAGGACTCGATCCCACGTTATCAAAACTCATATTCATTAACCGAACACAACAGAATACTAACGCGAGGCTTTCCAAAACATAAATACTTACTAAACTAGAACGAAGTAGCTGCAATTTTGAACAGGCCCGGCAACAGCTCCGGCAGTGGCCAGAAGCTCCGGTGGGTCAACTATAAAAACCACGCAGCGTTAAACCTTCTCGAAATCCAAAAAGGCAGAAACCTCAACTAAAATCCTTACCGGCAGAGTTTTCCGGCGACTAAGTTGCATTCTCCGGTGGTAGAGACGGCGAAGCAGCTCGGAACGGCCAGCAGCAGTGGCGGGGCAAACCCAGCACCAACATCCATCATCGTCACCACTTTCCTCTCCGGTCAGACCCAACGGCCGCAACTCAGCCGCAGCAACGATGAAACGGCAGCAAAAGGATCAGCCTCAACCCACGATGGTGGCTCTCCGGCGCGACACCAGCCACAACAGGAACAGCGGCGATGAGATCCCAACAGCGATGAGCTTCCCGGTGACAGAACAAGCAAGACTGGAGATGGCAAGGAGGCCCAGCGACGGCGACCAAGGCGGCGATGGTCTCCCCTGTCGCGCTCTCCTTCTCTCTGCTGTGCAAACTCCCATCTTCCTCTCTCTTCGTGCTCGCCGGCAGAGGCAAGATGGCGGTGACGGCACGGCTCAGCAACCGCGTGGTGACGGCATGAACAGATCCTTCTTCTCCCTTCGGCTAGCAACGGCGGTGACGATGGCAGTGGCACCCACCGCGCCGCCTCTCTCTTCTTCCCCTCCTCCTTCCTTCTTCATGGATTCCTCACCCCACTCCCCCTTCGGCTTCATTTTTCTTTCAGGGAACACAAAGGAAATTTTGTGTGTTGTTGTTGCTGCGCAGTGAAGGTAGTGAAGAAAGGGGTTGGGCTGCATAGCGTGGAGGAAGGATGGAAGGGAATAGGTTTGGCAAAATTAGGGTTAGGGGCATTTTAGTAATTTCAAATAAAATTGGGAATGGTATAATAATTGAAACCCAAATTAAATCCAACACTAGTTGTATATAGAAAATACTATTTGCTCACCAATCTTACAAATTATTTTCCATAAAATGCCCAAATCAAAATAATTAGAAATAATATAATTAAACCCTTTATTTTTCAAAGTAACAGTATTAATATTTAAAATAGTAATTATTTAATCTAAATCATATAAAAATCCTTATTATTTCACAACTACCAATTTTATAATATAATTATAGAAAATAATCCAATAATTATCAAATTGGATATTAATCATAACTTATCTCAAATTCAATAAATCAAAACTCGCCTTAATTATCTTTAATAAAATAATTTCTGAAATTAAGGCTATAAAGAACTACATGATTTGAGACTTGATCATAATAAGACTTTTCAAAAGTTCTGGGTCTTACAGTGTTCATTTTGTTTTAAACTCTACATAATCTATTTCAACATGAAATTATATTAAAATAATTCCCCATTTTATCTTCGATTTTAGACATTCTTCTTCTGTAAAACTCACCCTTCTTTGACTCAACTTGATTTTGTTCAAACTACTGCACTACTTTTCCTTTTATCGTTCCTATCGGACTTCTTTGATTCGGGGGTCATTTTTGAGGTTGCCAAAGTGATTTTCTTTCCAGCATTCTTCATTCCTTATACATCCTTGATTGCTTGTGATCCCAACAATCCTTTCAAGTTCTTGCGGATTTTGTCCTTGTCGCTTGTCCTTTTCTAAGGTTTAGTACCCTTCTGAGTAGACTCGAGAATTGTTTTTTATGTCACGTGCGACCTTTAGGTGTAGTAATGTGATGCGTTAGTTCTTTAGGACGTGGTTTGTGGTTATGAAAGGGAAAGCGGTAAGTGTCCAACGCTATGAGAAATTGTGGGAGTTTTGTTTCTCGTGGAAGGGTTTTGCAGAGGTTAAGCTTGTGACTAGTTGTGGAGTTGTGAAGTGATTGATGGAGTTAGGAAGTTGAAGTTCCGAAGTGGGTAAGAGATTGATGCGTGAGCATCTTTCCTATTTTTTCCTAGTAAATTTGCATGTAATTTGTTTAATTAAGAATTAATTATATTTTAGCCACTATGGATGCTATTTTGAGTTTTGTACAATACTGTTTATTTTAGGTAGCATTCGGCGGAATTTGATGGAGTTTCTGCAGCCCAAGAAGCAAAGGAGATGGCAGCGAGGAGCGACGCGTACGCGTGACCGACGCGTACGCGTGATTTGAAGATTTGCTCAGCGACGCGTGCGCGTGACCAACGCGTCCGCATGACTCGCGAAAAAGAACCGTCGACGCGTACGCGTGACATGCGCCACGTGAAGAAAATGTAGAAAAACGCTCGGGGCGATTTCTGGGCTGTTTTGACCCAGTTCTTAGCCCAGAAATCACAGATTAGAAGCTGCAGAATGGACAAATCAAGTGGTCCCCACCCATCAGCTGAAGACTTGTTAATTAATTCGAATTTAAATTCAAATCTTATCTTAGGAAAAGATATTATTTTAATTTTAATTTTAGAAATTTGATTTTTAAATTATTAGGATTAGTTATAAAAGGATCCCAACAGGGTGGTTCCAGAACAATATTCCACAATATTATTCCATACAAATTTACATTCCATATTCCATGAGCAACTAATCATCCATTATTAAGGTTAGGAGCTCTATCTATTGTATGGATTGATAATATTATTTTTCTATTTTAATTCATGTTTTGATTTATATTTCAATAATTGTTTTCATTCTTTATTTTATGAATTTGGGTGGAACGGAAGTATGACCCATGTTCTATTTGAGTTCTTGTATAACTTGGAAAAGCTCTTTACTAGAATAATATCTTGAAAACATATTATTCTGAATTTCTAATTGTTTGTATTTAACGGGATACGTGACATATAATCCCTTTATTTTTGGATAATTAGGATTCTTGTGGCATATAAACTAGAATTTGATCATCACCCTCTAATTGGAATTAGTTGACCAAGGAATTAGCAGTTGATGAATTTTAGAGGAGACTAGGAAGGTCTAAGGAATTAGGGTCTAGTCACAAATAGTTTGCCATGAATTAAATCTTACATGATTAAAATTAGTTAATAATAAAAGTCAATCAAGAAAAAAGATAACTCTGAAGCCTTAACTGCTTTCTCAATATTTTATTCCTCACCTATTCACCTGCCTGTCTTCAAACTCTTCTTTATTGTTTAATGCTTTTGAACTCTCAATTACTCTTTTCTGTTTGTCTAACTAAGCCTATCAGATACTATTGTTGCTTAATCCATCAATCCTCGTGGGATCGACCCTTACTCACGTAAGGTATTACTTGGTACGACCCGGTGCACTTGCCAGTAAGTTAGTGGGTTATAAAAACCGCACCAAGTTTTTGGCGCTGTTGTCGGGGATTGACTGTGATTAACAACTATTAGTTGTTTGATTATTTAGATTAGGCGTTTAAATTTTAATTTTATTAAAAAAAAGTTGTTTTATTATTTTTCGAAAGAAAAAAAATTTTCCTTGTTTCTCGTTAGCAACCCCCTCCCCTGTTATGTTTTCTTTCATTTTTTTTTCTTTTTCTTTTATTATTTAAAAAAAAATTTCGAAAAAAAATTAAATAAAATAAAAATTTAAAAATTTTTTACTCTTAATTTCTGAAATTAAGTTTGGTGTTTCCTAGTTAGTTTTATTTTAATTTTTTTATTTTAATTTTTAGAATTCTGTTCTTTCTTCTTTGCTTTCCTGTTTACCACATGGTGTATTTAATCCTTTTTGGTGTTTTGTTCTAAGGAAAAATAATGGAGAGAGATCATATGGGTTACTACTCACACCCGAGTAGTGATTCATATCATTATGAATGGGGAAACCACCCAAATTTTGGTTGGCAAAGTCAAAACCAAAGAAACTTCAGTGTTCCATGTTCCAACTATCAAGAGCCACCACCTCCCTATTCATATCAAGAACCACCATCTCCATATACATACCAAGAACTATCATTTTTCTACCCATATCAAGAACCACCATCTATCTATTCTTACCAAGAGCCATCCTCTTTTTACTCTTATCAAGAACCATCACCTCCTCCTTATTCACCTCAAATACCATCAGATCTTAAGCTTCTCATGAAAGAATTCTTACAGGATATAAAGACAAGTGTCAAAAATATAGAGAAACATGTGCAGTCGATTATCAAGTCACATGAAGAGGAGCAAGAAAATTTCTTCCTAAGAGATATAATGCAAGATCCTATAGAAGAAAATGAGGAAATCAATCAAAGGAGTTCATACTTCAGTGAATTAGAGAACTTTCCATCCTCACACATGGAAGAAGAGGAAGATGCACAACCTCCCATGCCCTTGGTAAGCAATGAAGAAGAGATTGAATTAGAAGACAGCTACCAAGAGGAAGAGGTTGAAATTGAGGAAGCTTACAAAGAAGTGGAAGAATTCAAAGAAGAACACAAGGGAGTGGAGCTTGCAAGATTTCTCCCAAAGCCATCACCATCCAATACAACATTCAAGTGGGTAAAATTCATATCCTTAACCTTTACGTTCCCACTTGAATATGGGCTACTGGAGACGGATGGTCAACTTAGAGCTCTTTGCAGCATTAAGAGTAAGAGGAAGATGGTTAGTGGTAAGAGTTGTCAAGCAAGGGTCAATATGGTTGCATACTCCAAATTGAAGTGCAAGGATTGGTGTAGAGCTCAAGTGAATGGGTCTAGAAGGTTGTTTGGATGTCTCTGTGAGAATTCAGATCGCTTGCCACCCGGTGGGAACAATGGTGATCCAAAAGAAGACGGGTGTAAAAGCAAGGTTTGGGACCCTGGAATTCATTCTCACAATCAACACTATTGGGGTCTTGTTACTTGCTTCAACTTGCTCGAAGGAGTTATGCGCCTAGTTTGGAATCTCAGTGGCCATTGGATTAACAAACATTGGTGGAGATTCCTGGATCAGTACAAGCACAAGCCACCATGACAAGGAGCTCACCACATGTCCAACTTAAGGACTTTAACTAAAAGTGCTTGGTGGGAGACAACCCACCGTGGTATGATCGTTCCTTTTCATTCTTAGTTATTTTTCGTAGTAGTAGTTTTCTTACTTAGTTGATTTTTCTTGAGTTTTCACTATTTTTTTGATCATGCAGCTATCTTAGAACAGGAACCAGATAAAAAAAATAAAAAAATAAAAAAAATGGCACACGACGCGCAAGCGTCGCTGACGCGTACGCGTCAGTCATGTGTGCGTGAAAAATAAAAGTTGAACAGAGAGTTGTACGGGAATGGCGCTGGAACCAAGCCTTTAGCACAAGCAACCCCACGCGGACGCGCACTCCACGCGTGTGCGTCGTTTGTGATTTTTGCCATCCACGCGAGGGCGTCACTGACGCGTACGTGTCACCTGCAAAATCGACGTAAAAGGTGTCTGGACAGAGAGTTATGCTAGCTTGGGGCTGGAAGTATGCTAAACGCACAAAATTGCCAACGCGAATGCGTGACCAACACATCCGCGTCATTTGCATAAATGGCCATCCACGCGTGCGCGTGCATGACGCGAACACATCATATGAAAATTTGGCTCCCAAGCCATGCGAACAGAAAGTCACGCGGGCGCGCGGCTGGCTTCGCGCGAATCGCACAAAATCCAGGGCAGGCGGACGCGTGCCTGACGCTAGCGCGTCATTATGAAGAATGCGCGACGTACGCAATCGCGTGCTGTACGCGAACGCATCGTTTGCGCCGCCCAGTTTTCTCTCTCTCTCTCTCTCTCTCCCAATCCTTATTCTCTCTTGTTCTTTTATCCTTTCCTTTTTCTTTCATAATAATATTTGTATCTTTCTATTTTCAGTTCTTCTTTGCTTGAGGACAAGCAAATCTTTAAGTTTGGTGTTGACGCTTCACTTAAGGGTTTTCTGTTTATTCCTATGGCACCAAAAGGGAGGCGAATCATCTTCACAAAGGAGCACAACCTGAAGAATAAAATGACCGCTCAGATAACTAAGGTGGTTGAGTTCCTTTCATTTTTTTTCCTTCCTGCTTTTATTATGTATGTTCCAGTTTTCTGCTAGTTTGCTTTGTTTGCTGCATGATCCTTTATTAGTAGATTCATAGGTTATAGTTTAATTTTCTGTTAAGTGCTTTAATTCTAAAAGATGTCTCATGTATTGCCCACTAAGCTTGAAATAAAAAAAAAGAAGAACAGATGTAGTGCATGAGAATTTGAATTTAATTTTTAGAGTAGTCTCATTTACTTAGATGTGGTGGTATTTTCTGTGATTCTGAATGAATGCTTGAACAGTGCATATTTTTTATAGTGAAGTTTACGAATGTTAAAATTGTTGGCTCTTGAAAGAATGATGAAAAAGAGAAATGTTATTGATAATCTGAAAAATCATAAAATTGATTCTTGGAGCAAGAAAAAGCATTGAAAAACACAAAGCTTGCAAGAAAAAATGGCAAAAAAAAAAGAAAAAAGAAAAAAAAAGCAAGCAGAAAAAGCCAATAACCCTTTAAACAAAAAGGCAAAGGGTAAAAAGGATCCAAGGCTTTGAGCATTAATGGATAGGAGGGCCCAAAGGAATAAAATCTTGGCCTAAGCGGCTAAATCAAGCTGTCCCTAACCACGTGCTTGTGGCGTGAAGGTGTCAAGTGAAAAGCTTGAGATTGAGCGGTTAAAGTCGTGATCCAAAGCAAAAAAGAGTGTGCTTAAGAACTCTGGGCACCTCTAACTGGGGACTCTAGCAAAGCTGAGTTACAATCTGAAAAGGTTCACCCAGTTATGTGTATGTGGCATTTATGTATCCGGTGGTAATACTGGAAAACAAAATGCTTAGGGTCACGG
>NC_029787.2:77631947-77662587 GCF_000816755.2 Arachis ipaensis
TGTGTTCAAGAATCAACATACTGAACTAGGAGAATCAATAACACTATCTGAATTCTGAGTTCCTATGGATGCCAATCATTCTGAATTTCAAAGGATAAAGTGAGATGCCAAAACTATTCAGGATTACAGTTGTAAACCCCACTATAAGAAGAGACATGAGCTTAATCGAACTCTCATTCTCATGCAAATTCACATCCTAAGCTTATATTAGTTTTGGTTGCTTGAGGACAAGCAACAGTTTAAGTTTGGTGTTGTGATGCGTGAGCATCTTTCCTATTTTTTCCTAGTAAATTTGCATGTAATTTGTTGAGTTTAATTAAGAATTAATTATATTTTAGCCACTATGGATGCTATTTTGAGTTTTGTACAATACTGTTTATTTTAGGTTGCATTCGGCGGAATTTGATGGAGTTTCTGCAACCCAAGAAGCAAAAGAAATGGCAGCGAGGAGCGACGCGCATGCGTGCGCGTGATTTGGAAGTATCCATGGCGACGCGTGAACGTGACTGACGCGTACGCGTGATTTGAAGATTTGCTCAGCGACGCGTGCGCGTGACCAACGCGTCCGCGTGACTCGCGAAAAAGGACCGTCGATGCGTCCGCGTGACTGACGCGTACGCGTAACATGCGCCACGTGAAGAAAATGTAGAAAAACGCTGGGGGCGATTTCTGGGCTGTTTTGACCCAGTTCTTAGCCCAGAAATCACAGATTAGAAGCTGCAGAATGGACAAATCAAGTGGTCCCCACCTATCAGCTGGAGACTTGTTAATTAATTCGAATTTAAATTCAAATCTTATTTTAGGAAAATATATTATTTTAATTTTAATTTTAGAAATTTGAATTTTAAATTATTAGGATTAGTTATAAAAGGGATCCCAACAGGGTGGTTCCAGAACAACATTCCACAACATTATTCCATACAAATTTACATTCCATATTCCATGAGCAACTAATTCTCCATTGTTAAGGTTAGGAGCTCTATCTATTGTATGGATTGATAATATTATTTTTCTATTTTAATTCATGTTTTGATTTATATTTCAATAATTGTTTTTGTTCTTTATTTTATGAATTTGGGTGGAACGGAAGTATGACCCATGTTCTATTTGAGTTCTTGTATAACTTGGAAAAGCTCTTTACTTGAACAATAGCTTGAAAACATATTATCCTGAATTTCTAATTGTTTGTATTTAACGGGATACGTGATATATAATCCTTTTATTTTTGGATAATTAGGATTCTTGTGGCATATAAACTAGAATTTGATCATCACCCTCTAATTGGAATTAATTGACCAAGGAATTAGCAGTTGATGAATTTTAGAGGAGACTAGGAAGGTCTAAAGAATTAAGGTCTAGTCACAAATAGTTTGCCATGAATTAAATCTTACATGATTAAAATTAGTTAATAAGAAAAGTCAATCCAGAAAATAGATAACTCTGAAGCCTTAACTGCTTTCTCAATATTTTATTCCTCACCTATTCACCTGCCTGTCTTCAAACTCTTCTTTATTGTTTAATGCTTTTGAACTCTCAGTTACTCTTTTCTGTTTGTCTAACTAAGCCTATCAAATACTATTATTGCTAAATCCATCAATCCTCATGGGATCGACCCTTACTCACGTAAGGTATTACTTGGTACGACCCGGTGCACTTGCCGGTAAGTTAGTGGGTTATAAAAACTGCACCAGAGATCTGTGAGAGAACGTTATATCCGTTGTTTTAATACCAATCTGCTTTGTAGCCTTTTTGCCACATTAACTACCATAAGGACTATCAATTGATGAAAGAATTGGGTTGTCATTGTTTGGTACTTTATTGCCTTTGATATCATTCTTGTCTATATTGCTCTTAGATGTTATTTTGCTTAGTTACATTTGTGTTTTAGGTTGCATATGTGAATAGTTAATAAACTTGTTTTGAATTACATCTTTGTTTTGAATTGTAGTTTTGGTTTGAATTCCTTAGTTGCATGTTTCCATAGTTCTAGAAGTTTGGAATTTTATTAAATTTGAATTTTGGTTGGTTTGAAGTTGTATATAATGTTGGGAGAGTTTTATTTCTGTTTCTTAAGAGAGAGAGAGAGAGAGAGAAGAGCTTGTCATGCGTACGCCTGACCCACGTCTACACGTGACCCCTGCGATTTGTTCATGCTCAAACAGCACGAACAGCACGGCCTGGACAGAGAGTTGTGCCAGGACCGTGATCCACGCGTACGCGTTGCTCTACAATTTTAGATCCTGAATTTTTATGCAAAGACTGTTCCATCGCACGGTCCAAACAGTGAGTTGTGCACGTGGAGTGTGGGAACTATGCATCTAGCACAAATTCTGCCCATGCATACACGTCACCTTGTTTTTTCCCTTGACACGCTTACGCCTGCCAGACGTGTACGCGTCGATCTCCTTTATCCCATGTCACACGCACGCGTGACCGTGATTCCCTGCCCTGCTGAGTTTGATGGATTAATAAAAGTATTACTGTTGCTCTTCAATCCATGTTTGATTCAATTCTAAGATGTATCTTCGTTCTTCAACTTCATGAATAGGATGACCCGTGACAATCATCTTCGTTCTTCATACTAAGACTGCGTGCCTGACAACCACCCGTGTTCTTCTTGGGTTCGTGTGAATATGTAACTGGAAAGCATCGAACCACCAGCTTGATTATACATCTCTTAGACGGCTAATCCACAACCTCGTTGGGGACTTCTCGAGACACCAGTTCAACCGAGGTATGGGGATATTAGGGTCCCTATGGTAAAGGCTAGAACCCAAAAGGCGCAACATTCTCTGATCCGGAAAATTCAACCTTGTCTGTGGTGTTTTGAGTAGGATCATTAAGGGGAATGGACTGCAGGAGCTTCACCCTCAATCAGAAAGGATCCACACTAACCCTGGGGTTCAGATCTGGAGGAGATTGGCTACTGTGACCATACGGCGTTGATCACATACAGCCTGCCATAAAAGAAATCATTCACAATTGAAGAGGACAGTAAGACCAGAGTTAATCCAAAAGGACAAAGCTCTCCAAACCTTAACCATCTTCTTATCATTATAAACAGGTCAACCTAGTTTAGATCTCCTTATTTTCTTTTATGCAATTAATCAAACCATCAACCTTTCTAGTCGCCTGAAAAAGATCTACAAGATAACCATAGCGTGCTTCAAACCACAATCCTCGTGGGATCGACCCTGACTCGCACATGTATTACTTGGACGACCCAGTGCACTTGCTGGTACAGTTGTACGAAGTGTGGGGATTCGTGCACCAAGTTTTTGGCGCCGTTGTCGGAGATTGTTCGAGTTTGGACAACTGACAAATTATCTTGTTCCTTAGATTAGGTATTGTCTTTAATTTTGTTAGAGTCTTTTATTTTATTTTCTTCTACTTTTTTCGAAAAAAATCAAAATTTTTTCAAAAACCTTTTCTTTTCTTTGTTTAATCTTTGTTTTTGGTTTGAGTCTTTTGTTTTTGTTCTTATTGAATTTTTTAATTTCTTTAAGTCTTTTTTCTAAAAATTTTTAAAAATAGTGTCTTTTGTTTGAATCTAGTGTCAAATCTTAAGTTTGGTGTCCCTTGTTTGGCTTTATTGGCTTGAATTTTTTGAATAGTGTTCTTGGTGTTCATCTTGACCTTCAAGTTGTTCTTGTGTTTTATTTTTGTTTTGATCTTAAAATCTTTAAATTTGATATCTTTTGGTGTTTTTCTTGCAAATTTCGAAAAATTTTGTCTTTGTTTTTTAAAATTTTTAAATTTGGTGTCTTTTGCATGTTCTTGTGTTCTTTGAATTCTTTGAGTTTTGTTCTTGGTGTTCTTCTTGATCTTCAAAGTGTTCTTGTTTTTCTTTTTGTTTTGATCTTAAAATTTTTAAGTTTGGTGTCTCTTTGTGTTTTTCCTTCTAATTTTCGCATAGTAGGTGTCTTAGATCTAAAAATTTTAAGTTTGGTGTCTTTTTGTTGTTTTTCTCTTTCTTCATTAAATTCAAAAATAAAAAAATAAAATATCTTTTCTTATCTTTAATTAATTTTTTGAAAATTTTAATTAAAATTTCAGATTTTAATTTCAAAATTTTTATCTTATCTTATCTTGGTTTTAAATTTCAAAATTCAAATCTTTTCAAAATCAAATCTTTTCAAAAATCTTATCTTTTTCAAAATCTTATCTTATCTTTTTATCTTTCTTTAAAATTCAAAAATCTTATCTTATCTTATTTCAATTTCAAATTTCAAAATCAAACCTTTTCAAAAATAAAATCTTTTTCAAATCTTTATGTTATCTTGTTTCTAATTCAAATTTTAAATTTCAAATCTTTTTAATTTAAAACTTATCTTCTCTTAACTTCCTTATCTTTCTTAACCTAACTTATCTTATCTTTTCTATCTTATTTTTTTTTTTAAATTCTAAAATAAAATCTTTTTCAAATCTTTTCAACTCTTATCTTATCTTGTTGACTTTTTCAAATATTTTTAAATTCAAATCTTTTCTAATCTTCTATCTTATCTTGTTTTCAAATCTTTCTTAATTAGTTACTTGTTTTCTCTTTCTTCTTTTTCGAAACCTCCTAACTAATTCTTCTCTCTCCTATTTTTGAAAATTCTCTTCTATCTCTTTCTTCTATTTTTGAAAATTCATCATTTAATTTTTAAATCATTTTAAATTTATTAAACTTTATTTTCGAATTACATAAATAAATAAAACAAAAACAAAAATATTTTAATTCTTGTTTATCTTTTTTACTTCTAATTCTTCTCGTCTCTTTATTCGAATTCTTCTTCTTCTTCTTCTATCTTCATTCTTCTTCCTCTTCTTTCTTCACATCTCATAGGAAGTCCTCTATGCTTGAGCCTGAGAGGACTTTAAGGAGGAGCTTACAACAAGTTAAAGCACAACACTCTGGAAGAAATCTCTCAGAAAATTTCAAACAAGAAGCTGAAGACATGACCGAACATGAAGGAGGGGCAAGAAAGGTACTTGGTGACTTCACCATGCCTACCTCTGATTTCTATGGCAGAAGCATCTCTGTACCTGCCATTGGAGCTAACAACTTTGAGTTTAAGCCTCAGTTAGTCTCTCTTCTACAACAGAATTGCAAGTTCCATGGGCTTCCACTGGAAGATCCACATCAGTTCCTAGCTGAATTCTTACAAATCTGTGATACTGTTAAGACCAATGGAGTAAATCCTGAGGTCTATAGAATTATGCTCTTTTCCTTTGCTGTAAGAGCCAAAGCTCAGATATGGCTGGATTGTCAACCAAAAGAGAACCTAGACTCTTGGGAAAAGCTGGTCAATGCTTTCTTGGCTAAATTCTTTTCTCCTCAAAAGATGAGCAAAATTAGAGTGGAAGTTCAAACCTTCAGACAAAGAGAAGGTGAATCCCTCTATGAAACTTGGGAAAGATACAAGTAGCTGATCAGGAAGTGTCCTCCTGACATGCTCTCAGAATGGTCTATCATAGGAATTTTCTATGATGGTCTGTCTAAGATGTCCAAAATATCATTGGACAGCTCTGCAGGTGAGTCACTTCACTTGAAGAAAATGCCTGCAGAAGCAAGAGAACTCATTGAGATGGTTGCAAACAACCAGTTTATGTACAATTCTGAAAAAAATCCTGTGAACAATGAGGTCTCTCATCATTTGACTCAGAACAAGATCTTGACCCAGCAGGTCAATATGATCTCTCATCATTTGACCGGAATGCAAACCGCAGCTGGCAATACTCAGGAAGCTTCTTCTGAAGTAGAAGCCTATGATCATGATCAACCCACCATGGAGGAGGTGAATTACATGGGGGAGAACCCTATGGAAACATCTACAATCCCTCATGGAGGAATCATCCTAACCTTTCATGGAAGGATCAACAGAAGCCTTAGCAAGGCTTCAATAATAATCAAGCTGGAAGGAACCAAAACAGGTTCAACAATAGGCCACCATTCCCATCTTCTCAAAGGAATATGGAGACTCCTAAGAAGAGCCTTTCTGACTTATCCATTCTAGTCTCCAGCCTCTCTAAGAACCCTCATAGTTTCATAAGTGAAACAAGATCCTCCATCAGAAATCTGGAGGTACAAATTGGTCAACTGAGCAAGAGAATCCCTGAGACTCCTCTTGACACTCTTCTTAGTAACACTGAAGTAAACCCAAGAGAAGAATACAAGGCCATCACTATAGAGGTAGAGGCCGATTTTGGAGAGAATAGAAAGACATTGAACGCCAGTGAGGAAGATCTCACTGGGCATTCAACGCCCAAACTGGCCAAGAGCCTGGCGCTGAACGCCAGTGAGGAAGCCTGCACTGGGCGTTCAACACCCCAACAGATAGGGAAGCTGGCATTGAACGCCAGCCAGGATATCCCTACTGCACGTTCAACACCTAAAATGGTAAGGAAACTGGCGTTTAACGCCGGTAATGGTATACAGCATGGGCGTTCAACGCCCAAAGAGCCATCAGAGCTGGCATTGAACACCAGTAAAGGCACACCCTCTGAGTATTCAATACCCACTCAAGAAATCCCTATCCAAGAACTAAAGGAAGCCAAGGCTCATATAGACACCATAGAGGTTCCCTTGCATGCACTCCTACAGTGCATGAGTTCTGATGAACACTCATCCTCTGATGAGGATGAAGATGCTAGGGAAGAGCAAGTTGCTCAGAACTTAGGAGCTCTCATGAAGTTGAAGGAAGAACCTCCAATGCTTTCTAAAGAACTCAATGCTTTGGTTCAACTGAAGCTACCTCAGAAGCTTTTAGATCCTGGATGCTTCCTGATGCCTTGCACCATAGGCACCATGACTTTTTGAGAAGGCTTTGTGTGACCTAGGGTCAAGCATAAATCTCTTGCCACTCTCTGTAATGGAGAAGCTGAGAATCTTTGAGGTACAAGCTGCAAATATCTTACTAGAGATGGCAGACATGTTAACAAAGAAGCCGTATGGCTTAGTAGAGGATGTCTTGGTAAAGGTTGAAAACATTTACATCCCTGCAAACTTCATTATCTTGGATACTGGGGAAGATAAGGATGAATCCATCATCCTGAAAAGACCTTTCCTAGCCACTGCAAAAGCCATGATTAATCTGGCAAAGGGAGAAATAGTTTTCCAACTAGGAGAGGACTACATCTTGTTCAAGATGTCCAATCCCAATTCTCCCTCTAATAAGCAAGAGACAATGGTGCAACACTTAGTGTTCCAACCATCTCTTTCAGTGTAAAGCTTTACTAAGCCCGCAAACATCAATTCTAAGTTTGGTGTTGGGCAGCCATTAACAAGCACTGAGAACAAAGGTTCTAGGAAGAAAGTACCTAAAGGCTGGAGGGACAAGAAAGTCCCAACTGAAAGCTTCTCACCTGGCATGAGAGTTGTCTTCACCAAGAAACCAGTCATACCACATACAGTGAGTTGTGTCCTGTCTCTAGAGCATGTGGAGCTTATTCATGAAAAGACAGGAAGAAAGTTCACTGTATGGGGAGAAATCATGAGCCCATACTCACCTCCTTAAGGAGCTAACCGTCAAGCTAATGACGTTAAAGAAGCTCTTGTTGGGAGGCAACCCAACCTTAATTAATTATTTCTATTTCTTTTAATTCCTTAATTTTATTTTTCTTTAAAGTTTTTATTAGGATCATGATCATGTGCAGCAGTCAGAACGGAGACAGAAATGTTCAGCAGTGAAAATAGAACACTCTAGACGGAGTGTTGCTGGTGTTGAACGCCAGCTTTAGGCATATCCCTGGGCGTTTAAACGCCCATGCAGAGGACAGAGAATCTGAATTCCTTAGTCTCTCAGGACCAGTGGGTCCCACATCATCTTTACCTACCCCACTTCTTCCTTCTTACTTTCACACTTCCCTATACACTCTTCCCTATAAACCCTAGCCCAATCACATCCATATCACTTCCCAAAATGCATCATAACTCCCACCAACCCCCACCCACTTCAAAATCAAATTTCTTTCCCATTTACCCCACCAATGACTGAACCTGCTGATAAACCCCAATTTTGTGGTTTATCTTGTACTTATTTTGGGAGATTTTATCAACATTTCTCACACTTATTCACAAGAAATGCATGATTTTGTGTTCACTTCCCAATATTGCTCCATGATGGAAAATATGCTTATTTTGCCTTAAAATTGCCATATTTTAATTCTCTTCTATTGCCATTCGATGCCGTGATGTATTTGTTGAGTAATTTCAGGAATTATAGTGTAGGAATGACTTAGAAGAGAAGGAGAAAGCATGTACAAAAAGGGAGGAACATGAAGAATTGAAATCTTGGGAAAAGCAGCATTGGCGCGCTCGCGCACGCGTGGACGGGATTGGCTGGAAGCAGTGCGCAAGGATGGACGCATCCGCGCGGATCAGAAAATTTCTATCGACGCGCACGCGCACTTGGCGCGCACGCGTGGATCACAAAAGCAATCGGCGTGCACGCACGCATGGCGCGCACGCATGAAAAGCTGCACGTGAACTCATTAAAGGAAATCATGCCTGGCGATTTCTGAGGCTCATTAGGCCCAATTTCAAGCTATTTCTACATGGAAAAGACCCAAGGATGCTAGGGGAAAGGGGGGATCACTCATTTTTACACTAGGACATAATTTTTAGTTAGTTTTTGGTTCTTGTGTTATTCTAAAGGGAGAAACCCTTGTTCCTCTCTATATCTAGTTTTAATTTGATCTTTCCTTGTTGATTTGTGACTTGGATCTTGTTAATTACTAGTTTTAATTGTTCAATTTGAATTCCTTGTTACAATTTTGCTTATATCTTTTGATAGTTTATGAATTCTTGTCAATTGTTATTTTATACCCATTTCATGAATGTTGTGAATCTTGACTTGTTGATGTTACATTGATGATTTCTATGTTTAGCCTTGTTGTTTGGATGATCATATGTTGATAATTGTTAGTGGGTACTTGTAGATTTCAATTTAATTGCTATTTTGAACATGTCTTTTGTTAATGCTTACCAAGTGTTTGATGAATTGTTTACTTTGATTATGGAGTAGTCTTCTTTACTCTTGGCCTAGGTCAAGGGAATTGGGTAAACTTGAGTCATTGGGTCTAATAGATTTGATGATTTGGGAGCCCTAGGTGATCAATTTAATACTCATTGACGCCAACCCACTACTAATCTAATTAGTAGGTAGGTTGGGACTTATGGGTTGATGTGATCAAAGCCATTTGACGTACTTCAAGTCTAGGAGTAGTGATGGAGCACAGAAGTTGGTGAATTAAAAATTATTTAAATAGTTACGTTGCAAGTATAGTTCTTAACTCACCGAAAATCTGCCTATCAATTTAGAAATATGTCACAGAGAGTTTAAATTAAAAATTACTGGGAGTTTAAGTCCCAGGTCGTCTCCCAACGAGTTGCAGAAAAGTGTGCTATTTTATTAATCAGATGTTCCAAGAAGTTGAGTTAAGTAAGTGGGAAATTAAATTGAGAAAATTCAAATAATATGAATAAAAGCCTTGACTGGGAGTTGATTAGCTGGAATCTCTATCATTGATGGGATGATTCAAGATTAATTTATAAGTAATGGTTGTTCTGTTTAGTTATCCTTTACCAGGTAAAGGAAAGTCAAACAAGTTGGAATGCTAGATCTGTTCACGAGTTGCAACCCACTTAGTTCAAAGGGATTGGTGTTAGTGATTAGATAACAATCCAACAGTTAACCCAATTACAATTTTTCTTTCAATCCTTCCAACTCAAGAGTTCCTTTCAATCAACCCCCCATCAAGTGAGGGAACTACTCACTCATTGTAAATAATAAATCCATAACACATGAAAGGGAATTAAAAGAAGACATGATTATTGGAATGGAAAATAAATTAAAATGGAAGAAATAATCCTTGTACTAAATAATCATGAAAGTATTCAAATGACAAAATTGAACAAAGCAAAGAACATGGAAAAATAAAACCAAGTTAAGAGAACGAACTAGAATGACGAAGTCTTGATAAGGAAATAACTCTTCTCAATGTTCCAATGCTGAGACCAATTGAAAATTAAAATTCTTAAAACCTAGAGAAAAGAAACCTAAGGGAGTAAAACTAGATCTAAAAACTGAAAACTGTGTAGAATGAATGTTGTCTTTTGTTTCTGCATATTCTCTGGCTCTAGTCTGCTGTTCTGGGCCAAAAACTGGGTCGAAATAAGGTCCAAAATCGCCCCCAACGAATTCTGCAGATTATGCAGATCGCACATGTCACGTGATCGCGTCATCCATGCGGACGTGTCATTCGCGCTTTTCCTTGCCACGCGTTCGTGTCGTCCACGCTACCGCGTCGCCTTAGCTTTTCCAATCCGCGCGGCTGTGTGAGCCATGCGGCCACGTCACTGCGATTTAATCTCCTTCGCGCGGTCGCGTGAGCCATGCGACTGCGTCACTTCTCGCTGGTTATCTCCTCAAATTCTTATGTTCCTTCCATTTTTGCTAGCTTCCTTTCCAATCTCCAACTCATTCATGCCCTATAAATTCTGAAATACTCAACACACAGATCAAGGCATCGAATGGAATAAAGGAGAATTAAAATTACATAATTAAAGTCTCTTGGAAGCAGTTTTCAAACATGTTATAAATTCATGAAGGAATTATAATTTCATGCTAATTTAATGAATAAGTGGGTAAGGATCATGATAAATCCACACAATTAAACACAATATAAACCATAAAATAGTGGTTTATCAACCTCCCCACACTTAAATATTAGCATGTCCTCATGCTTAATTGAAGGAGATAAGGAAATAAGTATGAACATGTAGAAATTCATGAAATGCAATGCAAGCCTATATATATATAAATAAATGCAACTATATGATTCTTGCCCACTTGATCAAAAAGTAAATAACTTCTTCAAAACAATTACAAATCAAATTCCACTAATTCTATCATTATACAATAAAACAGATAAAAGTGCAAGAAGATAGCTCATGAAAGCAGGAAACATGAAAATTCAAGCATTGAACCCTCACTGATAATGTATGTACGCTCTAATCTCTAGTGTATAGGGTAATCACTATATCCTTCTCTAATCATGCTTTCTAACTTTTGTTCTTCTCCTAACCAATCAACAACAGTTAATATACCAATGCAAACATCATGAGGTCTTTTCAAGGTTGTAATGGGACTAAGGTACAGGTAGGGGTATACATTTGGTCAAGTGAGCTAATAAATTGAATCTTTAATTAACCCAAGCTTCAACCCAACCTATATATTTTTAATGTAATCTTAAAGTTCATACCTAGCTACCCAGAATTCCCTTTTTCTATCCATACTCATGTATCAACTTTATATTTGATTCTATCATATGTGCATTGTTCTTAAATTCTGAATTCAACATTGGGGTAATTTTGTCCCCTTATTTATATAAAATTTAATAAATTTTTTTTTTGACATTAAAATAAATATAGCTTATCAATGCACATAGATTTTTAATTCTTATAGTTTCACATGAGTAGGTATCCAAATTCCCATTAAATTCTCATGACACATTTCCTTAACAACTTTTTGTTCCCACAATTTCCCATACTTAACTAGCACACACAATTCTATCTTAAGCTAACTAAAGATTTAATTTGGGATATACAATTGTTTTTCAGCTTAAGGTTAGTAATGTGGTAAAATATAGAACAAATGGGATTTAAAGGCTCAAAGTGGTTAACAAAGGTAATTGAAAAGGATAGGCTTAATTTGGATAAGTGACTTTAAACAAATAATGGCCTCAATCATGTGCAAGCGTGCAAATATAATAAAGGTTGGACATATAAGGTAAAACAAAATATAGATTACAATCATAGAGAAGTACACACACAAGAATGAAATAATTATGGTTAAATAATGTAATCATACATAAAGGCTCAAATCTTTCACAGGTTGTGTGTTCTTTAGCTCAAATGTCATGTTCCAAATACAACTCAAGCAAATTTATCATAAAAATTTTGAAAAATTAGTGAAATTTTGTTCCAAAGATAGAGTCTTAAAAGAAACTTATTGTCTTTTCAATCAAGTAGAACATGCATGCAACTATCCTAACCTATGCAATTTATTCTATTCTATAAAAGAAAGAAAATCTAACTAAAATATCCTAATTATTGGTGCTAGGGAAAAGAAATTACCTCCAGAAGTCAGGTACTGACCGACCTCCCCACACTTAAGGCTTTGCACCGTCCTCGGTACCATCTGTCAGGAACAGGGGTGGGCTGGTGGCAGTATCTCCATAGTCGGGACCGTCATGGCTCCCTGTGCTGGTAAAAGAAGTGGAGTCCGGGGTATCTGAGTCCCTGAAGTGTCCCTTGAGTAGCTCCTTGAGGTGTTTGAATCAACGCTCGTTACGGCGCTCTCTCATCTTTGCTTTGTGTTCTTGCCGATCCAACCTTGTGATTATCTGCTGGAGCAATTCATCAGTTGTAGGTGCTTGTGGTGTGGAAGAATGATTATCTTCAACTGGAGTAGTAGGAAGACTTGTAGTGGTTGTTGGAAGTCTGAGGTATTTCCCGTAAGGGACATACTGATCATCCCGTGGAAGCACGGCTTTGGTGTCCCCAGCTTTGTAGGAGACTCTGGCTGCTGAGACAAGATCTGAGGCCAAGGCGGGGAAAGGTAAGTTGCCCGCAATTTGTACGTGTTCCATAGCATTCCGGATATGTCTTGAGAGATTTAGAGGTTGGTCTGTAAGGATGCACCAAAGTAGAACAGCCATGTCCGCAGTGAATGAGGACTCATGAGTGCTCGGAAAGACGTAATGGGTCATGATCTGTGCCCATACGCGAGCCTCCAAGGTAAGTGCTGAAGCCAAGATTCTCTTAGGGCGGGTACGGTGGTATCCGTAGATCCAACGGCTGCCAGGTAATGCGATAACTCCGAGAACGGAGTCCCAGTCAAATTGGTACCTTTGGCACTTAAGTGCGGCTTCTTGGAAGGCGTCCATTCCTTTTGGAATAGGGGAAAGTCTCAGAGCTTGCTGAATGGCCTCTTCTGTGATGGGGACTTGCTTCTGCCGGACATAAACAGACTGCAGGGTTGGCATGTAGAAGTTAGAGTAGAACTCAACTACCCAAGAAAGATTGACCTGCCTTGGCTGTCTCCGTAGGAAACCCCATTGTCTTCGTTCAATTTGCGGCTCAACAAAGGTAGCAATATTGGACGGGAGGATAAGAAGGTATTCATTGTTATAGTTTCTTTCTGCCAGGATAGGGAACATCTGCTCACAGTAGCGATCGGGAAATCGCGCAGTGTCCTTTGCTGGAAAGGCTTTCTCCTTTTCATCAACCTTTATTATCCTCTTAACTCTTTTTGTTGATGGCTTGACTGCAGTTGAAGAAGGCTCTGCCACTAATGCTCTTTTAGTTCCTCTTCTTGCTGGTGGTTTGGAAGTAGCTTTCTCTTTTCCTTTCTTGGTGGCCATCCTGAAAGAAGGGAAGAGAAAGTAAATTAAATTCAAAGAGATATACAGGAAGGAAGGAAATGGAAAAGAGGGTGATGGATGCACATTAAGATATACTGACATTATCACATGCTCGCGAGTACATGTGAAAAGCCAACAATGGAAAATAGCTAGTGCATATAAAGACAAGTGACTGCAAAGTGTTTATTGGCATGCCGGCAAAGGGCATGAGTAGCATAGACCAAGCAATACTTTGTAACAAACCATCACGTTTGTATTGACAATTAAATTTAATTAATAAAATAGTAAAGGGAAGTTAGGAAAAGCAAGCATTGAATAGTATAACAACATAGAGAAGTGCATAATGCCATTTGAGCTTTTTCACAAACATATAGCATGCATGTTGAATAAGGTATAGAAAATATGAAGGTGAACATGCAAGCAATCCCTTAAATAGAATAAAAATAATTGTCAGACAATTTGCAACAATCCACAAGTATATAATGAGGGATAATGACTCAAAAAAATTTCTATCACCATGTAAAAAAGAAAAGAAAAAGAAAGAAATTATGAATAATGAAAAGAAAAAGAAAAGAAAAGAAAATACATATAAAATAATAAGAATGATAGAAAAAGAAAGAGGGAGGAAGAAAGTAAAACCTTGTTAATGGAGGTGAGAGAGATAGAGAGTGAAAGGTAAGGTAGAAGGGAGAAGGGGGAAGGAAGAAATAAGGAGGGAAAAGAAAAACTAGGATTTGGAGGAGAGGAAGATAAGATAATTTGGCAATTTAGGTTGAGCTGTGCGGTGCACGCGACGCGGCCGCGTGGGGCATGCGTTCGCGTGGATGTGCTTCAAGTATGGTGACGCGATCGTGTCGGTCACGTGGTCGCGTGACCCATGTTATGCTTCTGGCACGGGTGCAGCATCGCACCAGCACAACTCTCTGTTCAATTAAATTTATTTGCCAAAATTAGGACGGCGCGATCGCGTGGGTCACGCGATCGCGTGAGGGTGCGCCAGAAAATAGATGACGCGGCCGCGTCGGCGACGCGGTCGCGTGATAAGGATTGTGCTTCCAGCACCAATCCAGCATCACTCTCGCACAATATGTCATTGTGCACCCTTTTACGTCGAAAACTCAGGGAACACGGCCACGTGGGGCACGCGGTCGCGTGGGAGGCCATGATTCCCATGCGACGCAAACGCGTCAGCGATGTGGTCACGTGGGTTGATTTGTGCCATTGGCATGCCTCCAGCCACACTCCAGCGTGACTTTCTGTTTATTTTTATTTTTCTTCACTCTCCCTATAACGCGGACGCGTTGCTGATGCGATCGCGTCGCGTAACAAAAATATTTTTTTTTAATAAAAACATGTAAATGCAGATGCACGAAAGTACTAAGAAAGAGAAGAGTTATTGAATAGGTAAAACTAAAAATAAAGAAAAGAACGATCATACCATGGTGGGTTGTCTCCCACCTAGCACTTTGCTTTAACGTCCGTAAGTTGGACGCTCCACTATGTCAATCTTCTGCTATGTGGGGATCTTCCAAGAGGAAGATCTCAAGCTCCTTGTTTTTCTGCATCTTCTCGCCATGGTACAGCTTTAAACGATGTCCATTAACTTTGATAAGTTCAGAGCTTGAAGGATGGCTTAAGTGATAAACTCCATACGGTTCTGCCTTCTCTACTCTGTATGGACCTTCCCATCTTGATCTCAACTTGCCTGGCATGAGCCTCAGTCGAGATTTATAAAGGAGGACTAAGTCCCCAGGTTGGAACTCTTTCCTCTTGATGTGCTGATCATGTACAGCCTTCATCTTCTCCTTGTATAGTCTTGAGTTCTCATAAGCTTCTAGGCGAAGGCTCTCCAGTTCCTGCAGTTGCAACTTCCTTTCGGCTCTGGCTTTTTCAATTCCCATGTTGCATTCCTTTACTGCCCAAAAGGCTTTATGCTCTACTTCGACAGGGAGATGACAAGCTTTTCCATAAACTAAGCGGAAAGGACTCATCCCAATGGGTGTTTTGTATGCTATTCTGTATACCCAGAGTGCATCTTGTAGCCTGGTGCTCCAGTCTCTTCTATGAAGTTTGACTATCTTCTGCAAGATACGCTTTATCTCTCTATTTGACACCTCGGCTTGCCCATTAGTCTGAGGATGGTAGGCTGTTGCAACTTTATGAATTATCCCATGCTTCTTCATTAGTCCTGTTAGTCTCCTGTTACAAAAATGGGTGCCTTGGTCGCTCACGATTGCTCGTGGTGATCCGAAGCGACATATAATATGATTTCTCACAAAGGAAACAACAGTGTTAGCATTATCAGTGCGGGTAGGAATTGCTTCCACCCATTTGGAAACATAATCCACAGCTAACAATATATAAAAATATCCATTAGAGTTTGGAAATGGACCCATGAAGTCAATGCCCCAAACATCAAAAATTTCACAGAAAATCATAATTTGTTGAGGCATCTCATCCCTCCTGGATATATTACCAAATTTCTGGCATGGGAGACAAGATTTACAAAACTCAGCAGCGTCTCTAAAAAGAGTAGGCCACTAGAATCCACAGTCTAAGATCTTTTTAGCTGTTTTTTGAGGACCAAAATGTCCTCCACTCTCAGATGAGTGACAGGCCTCTAAAATGGACTGGAATTCTGATTGAGGCACACAACGTCTAATTACCTGATCAGCGCCACATCTCCATAAATATGGGTCATCCCATATATAATATTTAGACTCGCTTTTCAGCTTGTCTCTTTGATGCTTAGAAAAATTTGGAGGAAATGTGTGGCTAACTAAATAATTAGTAACAGGTGCATACCAAGGGACTACCTCAGATACTGCTTGCAGGTTATCAAAAGGAAAATTATCATCTATAGGAGTAGAATCATCCTTAATATGCTCAAGGCGACTCAAGTGGTCTGCCACTAAATTCTGATTACCACTCCTATCCTTTATTTCTAAATCAAATTCTTGTAATAGCAGTATCCAACGTATGAGTCTTGGTTTGGATTCCTTTTTAGCTAATAGATACTTTAAAGCTGCAAGGTCCGAATACACTACTACTCTAGTACCAAGTAAATAAGCTCAGAATTTATCCAGAGCAAAAATAATAGTAAGAAGCTCTTTCTCAGTAGTAGTATAGTTGGACTGGAAAGTGTCTAAAGTCTTAGACGCATAAGCAATAACGAAAGGATCCTTACCTTCACGCTGAGCTAGCGCTGCTCCTACTGCATGGTTGGAAGCATCGCACATGATTTCAAACGGCTGGCTCCAGTCTGGTCCTCTCACAATTGGAGCTTGAGTCAGAGCAGTCTTCAGCTTATCAAACGCTTGTTTGCAATCCTCTCTGAACTCGAACTCAATATCCTTCTGCAGTAATCTTGATAAGGGAAGTGCGACCTTACTAAAGTCCTTAATAAATCTCCTGTAAAAACCTGCATGGCCAAGGAACGAACGGACTTCCCTCACAAAAGAGGGGTAAGGTAAACTAGAAATAACATTCACCTTTGCTGGATCTACAGAAATTCCATTATTAGATACCACATGTCCTAATATAATCCCTTGTTTTACCATAAAGTGACATTTTTCGAAATTTAATACAAGGTTTGTATTAACATATCTATCTAATACTCTAGATAATTCATCTAAGCAAAGGCTAAAAGAATCACCATAAATGCTAAAATCGTCCATACAAACTTCCATACAGTCCTCAATAAGATCAGAGAAAAGACTCATCATGCACCTTTGGAAAGTAGCTGGTGCATTGCACAAGCCAAAGGGAATTCTCTTGTAAGCATAAGTCCCAAAAGGACCTGTAAAAGTAGTCTTTTCCTGATCCTCAGGAGCTATATGAATCTGGAAATAACCTGTGTAACCATCTAAAAAGCAATAATGTGATTTACCTGACAGGCGATCCAGCATTTGATCAATGAATGGAAGTGGGTAGTGATCCTTACGGGTAGCTTGGTTGAGACGCCTGTAATCAATGCAGACTCTCCAAGCATTCTGAACTCTAGTTGCTATGAGCTCTCCATGCTCATTCTTCACTGTAGTGACTCCAGACTTCTTGGGCACCACTTGTACTGGGCTTACCCATTCACTATCTGAAATGGGATATATGATACCAGCTTCCAATAGTCTGGTCACTTCCTTTTTGACAACTTCCAAGATGGTGGGATTCAATCTTCTTTGGGGTTGACGGACAGGTCTTTCTCCCTCTTCTAAAAATATTCTGTGCTCACATACTTGAGGGTTGATGCCTACTATGTCTGCCAAGCTCCACCCAATTGCCTTCTTATGCTTCCTCAGCACGTCAAGCAACTGCTCTTCTTGTTGAGAAGTAAGTTCCCTTGCAATGATAACTGGAAACCTCTACTCATCTTCAAGATAAGCATATTTGAGATGTGGAGGGAGGGGTTTCAATTCTAACTTTTGATCATGGGCAGGCTCTGGATTATCTAGAGCTTGTGAAAATGACGAAGTGCCCTCATTGTCAGTTAAAAGGGTCCTCACACTTGGACCTTGTCCAGTGTGCCTCTCTTCTAACTTTTCCTTCTGGGGGGTTGTCAATGACTCCATTCAGATTGAAGATTACTATGCGGCCATCTATTTCAAAGGAGTATGTTCCTGAAAAAGCATACAATTTGAATTTTGATGTCTTCAGGAATGGTCTTCCAAGTAGGATTGATGATGGCTTATCTGAATCATTATGGGGCATTTCCAAGATATAAAAATCAGTGGGAAATTTAAGCCCTTTAATGTTCACCAAAACATCTTCAGCAACTCCAGCCACTGTAATAATGCTTTTATCTGCTAACACAAAACGAGCTGCCGACCTTTTTAAGGGAGGGAGCCTCAAAATATCATATATAGACAAAGGCATTGTACTGACACATGCTCCTAAATCACACATGCAATCATAAATTACTACACCACCAATAGTACAGCTAACTATACAAGGACTTGGATCACTACATTTTTCAGGTAATCCTCCCATTAAAGCAGATATAGAACTACCTAAAGGAATAGTTTCTAATTCATTAATTTTTTCTTTATGGATACATAAGTCTTTTAGAAACTTTGCATATTTAGGTACCTGCTGAATAACATCAAAAAGAGGAATAGTTACCTCAACCTTTTTGAATATTTCTACCATTTTGGGGTCAGGTTCCAGCTGCTTCCTGGGCTTCCTTGCAAGTTGTGGAAATGGAATAGGAGTAGCATTTTCTGTGGCGTTTGCGCCTTTTGGTGCTTCCTCCTGTGGTTGAGCTATTTCTTCTTCAGCTATGTCCTGTGTGTCCTCTTCCTCTTCAATATCTTCTGTTTCTACTACCTCTTCAGCTGAGGTGTGTTCTGGTAGGCTTGGTTCCTCCTGATTCCTCTCCTGCAGTGTGGTTCCAGACCTTAGGGTGATGACATTAATGCCTCCCTTTGGATTGGGTAATGGCTGAGAGGGGATTCCAGTGGAGCTTGAAGGTTGGTTACTGGAATTTTGTGTTGATCCAATCTGTGACATAAGAGCTTGCAAAGTAGAGGTGAGACCATTCAGACTGGCATTAATACTATTCATGATGTTACTTTCCATGGTCTATTGTCTTCGCTCAACAGATTGTAGTAGCTCTTCATTAGGAGATACAGAAGAATGAGTAAATTGAGAGGTCTGCTGTTGATTGTTCTGCGGTCCTTGGTATTGCCTCAGGTGAGGTGCTCTGTAAGGTTGATTCTGCTGCCTGTTGTTGTTATTATTCCATCTCTGATTTCCCTGATTATCTCTGCCTCCTCTGTTATTTTTTTCCCTCCAATTCTAGTTAGAATTGTCCTGCCATCCATGGTTATTATTTCCACTTTGATTGTACCCTTGGTTGGGGCGGTCATAGAAGTTATGAGTGGATGCCACCATGTTGTCTTCTTGTTGGAGCTGCGGGCATTCATCAGTGTAATGGCTATAATCAGCACAGATTCCGTAAATTCTTTGCGGGACTAGTTGTTGGTTTTGCTGTGGTGGAGGGGGTTGAGCTTTGAGCTTGTTGTTGATTCAATTGTATCTGCTTCAGCAAGTTGGTCATCTCACATATACTCTGAGCTAGAGTAGTAGTTTTTCTGCTAGAGGATACTTCTGCAACGGCTTTGAACGACCTTGCTTTTGTCTGTGGTTCCTAGTAGATTCAGCTAAATCACTGATCAATTGCCAAGCCTCATTAGTGGTCTTGTACTTCTTCATAGACCCATTGCTAGCACTTTCCAATGTGGTCTTATCTTGGGGCCTCATGCCCTGTATGATATAGCTAAGTAACACTATCTTGTCAATCATGTGGTGGGGGCATGCTTCCAAAAGATTATTGAAGCGCTCCCAGTATTCAAAGAGAGTCTCATTGTCATCCTGAACAATTGTGGAAATATCCTTCCTCAGTTTATCAATAACTTCAGATGAAAAGAATTTCTCCAAAAACTCCTTTCTGAGTGTATCCCAGTTGGATACATTTGCTAGAGGTTGAGTGTAGTACCACTCTCTTGCTTTTCCCTCAAGAGAAAACGGGAAAGCTTTCAACAAAATTGAAGTTTCATCAGTACCATCACGCCTGACAGTAGAACAGGCTGCCTGCAAAATCTCTCAAGTGCTTGATAGGCTCTTGAGCAGGTAGGCCATGAAACTTGGGCATCAAATTTAGCAGTGCGGTCTTTATTTCAAAATCTGTAGCAACCGCTGGATGATGCGCTTGAAACGGTTGCATTGTAAAATCAGGGGCTCCTTCCTCCTGGATGGTAACTCTCCTAGCTGCCATGTTTTCTGCACGTAAAATAACCGAATCAGTAGAACGGGAGCTGGTTTCTTCCTCAAGTTCACTTTCAGATCTGCCTTCAGAGCGGACTAACCGACGCTGTTCTCGCCTTATTCGTGAAATAGTTCTTTCAATTTCAGGATCGAATATTAGCAAGCGCGGATCAGGAAGTGAACGCGTCATTTGTCGAAAGAAACATGCAGCTTATAGTAGCAAAATAAAATAAAATGCAAATAAATAAAATCTAATTAATAACTGTAGCACTCTATTGCAACTCCCCGGCAATGGCGCCAAAAATTGATGGAGCACAGAAGTTGGTGAATTAAAAATTATTAAAATAGTTACATTGCAAGTATAGTTCTTAACTCACCGAAAATCTGCCTATCAATTTAGAAATATGTCACAGAGAGTTTAAATTAAAAATTACTGGGAGTTTAAGTCCCAGGTCATCTCCCAACGAGTTGCAGAAAAGTGTGCTATTTTATTAATCAGATGTTCCAAGAAGTTGAGTTAAGTAAGTGGGAAATTAAATTGAGAAAATTCAAATAATATGAATAAAAGCCTTGACTCGGAGTTGATTAGTTAGAATCTCTATCATTGATGGGATGATTCAAGATTAATTTATAATTAATGGTTGTTCTGTTTAGTTATCCTTTACCAGGTAAAGGAAATTCAAACAAGTTGGAATACTAGATCTGTTCACGAGTTGCAACCCACTTAGTTCAAAGGGATTGGTGTTAGTGATTAGATAACAATCCAACAGTTAACCCAATTACAATTTTTCTTTCAATCCTTCCAACTCAAGAGTTCCTTTCAATCAACCCCCCCCATCAAGTGAGGGAACTACCCACTCATTGTAAATAATAAATCCATAACACATGAAAGGGAATTAAAAGAAGACATGATTATTGGAATAGAAAATAAATTAAAATGGAAGAAATAATCCTTGTACTAAATAATCATGAAAGTATTCAAATGAAAAAATTGAACAAAGCAAAGAACATGGAAAAATAAAACCAAGTTAAGAGAACGAACTAGAATGACGAAGTCTTGAGGAGAAAATAACTCTTCTCAATGTTCCAATGCTAAGACCAATTGAAAATTAAAATTCTTAAAACCTAGAGAAAAGAAACCTAAGGGAGTAAAACTAGATCTAAAAACTGAAAACTGTGTAGAATGAATGTTGTCCTTTGTTTCTGCATATTCTCTGGCTCTAGTCTGCTGTTACGGGCCAAAAACTGGGTCGAAATAAGGTCCAAAATCGCCTCCAATGAATTCTGCAGATTATGCAGATCGCACATGTCACGCGATCGCGTCATCCATGCGGACGCGTCATTCGCGCTTTTCGTTGCCACGCGTTCGCGTCGTCCACGCTACCGCGTCGCCTTAGCTTTTCCAATCCGCGTGGCCGCGTGAGCCATGCAGCCGCGTCACTGCGATTTGCTCTCCTTCGCGCGGTCGCGTGAGCTATGCGACCGCGTCACTTCTTGCTAGTTATCTCCTCAAATTCTTGTGTTCCTTTCATTTTTGCTAGCTTCCTTTCCAATCTCCAACTCATTCATGCCCTATAAAGTCTGAAATACTCAACACACAGATCACGGCATCGAATGGAATAAAGGAGAATTAAAATTACATAATTAAAGTCTCTAGGAAGCAGTTTTCAAACATGTTATAAATTCAGGAAGGAATTATAATTTCATGCTAATTTAATGAATAAGTGGGTAAGGATCATGATAAAACCACACAATTAAACACAATATAAACCATAAAATAGTGGTTTATCAAGTAGATATCACGTACTTAAGACTTTGAGAGTAGACTTAAAGAGCTTGGTTCCTCATAATTGTCAAGATATAGTTGTTAGACAAGGATGGTGGCCCCAATTCCCAAGCCTAGCCAAGGGTTGCTTTTATTATTCATATTTGAAAATCAATTTCCTCAACCAATTGCTTTAGTTGTAGTTACTTGTTTGGGTTATAATAGAATTAAGTGGAAGGTTGTTTATTCATTGAAGTTGCTCATGTTTTGCTTAGTTAATTGAACTAGTTGTTGCATTTTAAGATTACTTGCTTGTTAAGATTCCCATTTCTTTTCATGCTCATAACGCACAACCCCAGATTTCTAACCAATGTTGAAGCACATGTTTGCCCATTCCTTGTGAGACGACCTGAGGTTTGAATACTTCGGTTATTTCTATTGGGGTTGAACTTGTGACAACCAGATCCCTCTTCTAAATTTGACCCCCAAGGATTGTTGTTGGTAGAGCTATACTTGCAACGCAACCTTATTGGAAAAAAATCTTTACCAATACACCCTTGGGGCTCTGATGTTCCAAAATTGTCGTCGGTAAGGAATTTCTCTTATAAAGAAGAAGAATTTCGTTGTAAGCATAGCTCCAAACCAACAAACAACTCTCACATCAAATTAAAATATGGTTTTGTCACAAAGAACAATCCCCAATTAAGAATTAACCGGAGTATTTCGGACTCCGGGTCGTCTCCCTAGGAACCAATGGAGTGCATGTGTATTGGCTATAGAGGGGAAAAAGGGGTTTTGTTTATGATATGGCAAGAAAATAAGTAAATTGAGCGAGTAAGCAAAGAAAGCAAATTAAAGAACTCTTGGCTAAGAATTGGGTACTTAAGATCACAATCCTAGTTAATACCAATTATTGACAATTATGAGAGGCCAACCCATTAAGTCTACTTCTCGAAGCCTTAAGTACGTAACATTTACTCCTAGACTGGAAGTATGTCAAATAGGCCTAATCACATCCACCCATAAGTCCTAACTTCCCTACCAATTGGTTTAGTAGTGGATTAGCGTCAATGGGCTTCAAATTGATCACACAGGGTTCTCAAATTACCAATTCCATGGTATCCAAAACTCAAGATCACTTAAGTCCCTTGGCCTAGACCAAGAGTTGACAAAACTACTCAAGAACTAAAGAAAACATTTCATCAAACACCTAGAGTGCAATAAAAATTGACATCATAACTTGCAAAGATACTAAAATCTACCACTATTAATTGCAAGAAAAGTAAATTCACAACTCAAACGAACATCAATTAAAGAGACATCAACATTAAAATTGCATTAAATGTAACAAATCCAACATAAGTGCATGAATGTAAAAGAGAGCATAAAAGTAAAATTAACACTACAAATCATGAGAATCAAGGAGTAGAAGTAAGAGATCATAAAAGAAATGAGATGAGAACATGTAATTAAACCTAGATCTAGAAGAGATTAACCTAACCTAATTCTAGAGAGAAGAGGGAGCTTCTCTCTCTAGAAACTAAACTACATGATGCTAAGGCTACAAACAATTGCTCCCCCTTGCTTGGACTTCAATTCTGCATGAAATAAACTCAGAAACAAGTTGGATTTGGGCTTGGGCAGCTCAGAAATCGCCCCCAGCGTTTTGCCATTAAGTGGGCCAAGTAAGAGTATCGGCGCGTGCGCGCCCTGTGCGCGTGCGCGTCGCTGGCAAATTCCCAATCTGCGCGGAAGCGGTATGTACGCGTGCGCGTCCTTGTGAGAAACCACTTTTGCGCGTGCGCGCCTTGTACGCGTGCGCGTCCATTGGTGCATTCCAAATCTTTGTTTCTTCATGCATTCTCCTCTTTGCATACTTTTCTCCTCATTTCTTCCATCCAATACTTGCCTAATGAACCTGAAATTACTTAACAAACACATCAAGGCATCGAATTGAATTAGGGTGGATTAAAATCACCAATTTAAGGCCTAAAAAGCATGTTTTTACATTTAAGCATAATTTAAGGGAGAATTACAAAACCATGCTATTTCATTGAATAAATGTGGGAAAAGGTGGATAAATCCCCCAAAATAAACACAAAATAAACCACGAAATCGGGGTTTATCAAATCTCCCCACACTTAAACTAAGCATGTCCTCATGCTAAAATCAAGAAAGAAGCAAAGGGTATCACATTTATTCAATGCAAGCTACTAACTAAATGCAATCTATTTATATGCAAGTTATCTACATGAATGCAATTCCTCAGTCAAAACAAGTCAATTTCCAAGAGTACACATGTAAGCACAAGGGCTAAGGTATTAGCAATCAAGCAAACCACAATTGGATTGAATCATTGAAAGAGTTCACAAACTTTCAAGAGGAGATTATTAAGGGTGGAAACATGTAATTGAGCGATCGAACCCTCACCGGATATGTATCCGCTCTAGGCACTCAAGTGTAGGGTTGATTCACTCAATTCTCCCCTAATCATGCTCTCCAAGATTTGTTTTTCATCTAACAATCAACAATTACTTCATGCATGCATACAAATATCATGAGGGCTTTCCCATAGGTTGTAATGGGGCTAGGGTCAAGGTAGGATGCATATGGTCAAGTGAGTTAGAAATTTGAATCTTTGATTAACATAAACTTCCCACCTAATCTATGACAACCTATACAATTCTAAACAAACCTAACTGCCCATTCTTCACTTTTAACACACTCATGCATTCTATTTTAAACACCACACATATGCATTGATTATTATTGAACCTTGAACCTTGGGGCATTTTGTGCCCTTTTTATTGCAATTCTTTTTCTTTCTTTTTCTATATATATTTTTTTCTTTTTATTTTTCTCATTTAAAAAAAAAATTTTTTTCATAAAGTATATATACAAGTACCAATGCATATGGTTTTACATTTGATTAATACATGAGTATATACCCAATTCCCAAAATTTTTCAATAAAAATATAAACACACTTTTATCTCTACCCAATGTTCCCAACTCTCCTAAAATCAAATAATGAACACTCACACTAGCCTAAGCTAATCAAAGACCCAAACAAGGGACATTTATTATTTTTCACTTAGGCTTGTAATGTGCTATAATTAAGAATAAGTGGGTTAAGCATAGGCTCAACATTGGCTAACAATGGAAGATGAAAGGGTAGGCTATTTGGGTAAGTGAGCTATTTGAACAATGGCCTCAATCATATAAATGCATGTATACACAAATAATGGACATAAAGAATCAAACAAATCAAGGATTGCAATCATAGGAAGAGAATAATGCACACAAGAATGAAAATAAGTGGTTATGTATGTGTAACCACACAATTAGGCTCAAATCTCACATGCTTGTGTTCTTAGCTCAAAATATGATCCACAAAGTATATACTTCAAGCAAGTTCTAAAAAAATTTTAACCAATTGGGGTGGTGCCCAAAAATGATTTTCTTGGAAATTTCCATCATATTGATTGAGCTTATTCTAATGTAAAATTGTGATTTAGAAAAATTCTCCCAGTTTACCCCTTTTTCAATCAAAACACGAATCACAATAAAAATACTAAGATGCATATATATACACTAAAAGTGTGCAACAACCAAAATAAGAGTATCTACAAAAGCATAAATATGTACAACAATCCCAAAATAATCTAAAACGTAAAGTGCGAAATAAAACAAAATAGAGTAGCAACGAATAGAAATAAAAGTCTGAAAGTTCACCACATAAGTGCAAACACCGGTCACGAACGGTGACCTCCCCACACTTTAGGATTGAACATCGTTCTCGATGCTACTACTGAAGCTCGGGATGGGGGTCAACAATCACACCAGGCTGTGGCTCATGCTCAGGCTCGGGCTGTGGGACTGGAGGTGGCACTGGCTGTGGCTCCGAAATGTCATGCTGGACCTCAGTGGTGGTCGTGCTGCACTAACAGATAGGTCGGCTCAGGTGCTGATGGTGGTGCAGGTGCTGCTGTGGACGAAGAGGGTCCAGCTGCGGTGGAGGATGAGGGTCTAGCTGCCTCGACTACCGCTCTAGCTCGAGAACAGCGGCTAGTCGAGGGCTTCTCGTGCATCCATACACCCCATGGAATAGTAACTTCCTTGTCATCATCATCTGGAGGTGGTGGTGTCACGTCCTCGTCCTCCCACGGGACATCAGCTAGCTCAGCTAAGCTAGTAACCAGTGTCGGAAACGGTAGCAAGCCGCGAATATGAGCTCTCCACATGCTATGCCTAATCAGTCAGGGAAAATACACCTCCTTCCCCTCCATGACACACCCAATCAAAACTAGCATATCCATCGGAATCTCTGAAAAGTGAGTGGTAGGGAAGACATAGTGGGCAAATATCTGTTGCCAGGTCCTAGCCTCCCTAGTCAGATATGCAAATAGCATGCCCTTGGGCTTTGTGTTGCTCAAATCCATCACCCAGGAAGCATCTGGTGTAGCAATCACGCGCCTAAGCGCCTCATAGTCAAAAGTCATGGAGAGGAGAGCTACCTCTACCTGCTGGTAGGCACAAGTCTCAGGAGTACCAACTCTGCAGAGCAGTGCATCCCTTAAGGCATCCTCAGTGATCATAATCTCTCTACCCTTCAAGTGTACTGAATCCAAGTTTTATCGGAAGAAGTTACAGTAAAATTCCTTGACCCACGAGATGTTAATCCGTCCCAAGTCCCTATCGACGAAATCCAAGCCCAGCTCAGAAATACGGGCGTTTATGGCACGCCTCACATCATTGGGAAGATTCAGCTTCTTCTCAATGTTCAGCTTTGTCTTTGCATAACCAGAAAGGCGTAGTTCGCAGTAGAGGTTTGGGAACTTGGTTGGATCAGTGGATGGAAGTAACTGATTTTCTTTTTCCTCATCATTTAGCGGATTCTTAGCATAGTTAGCATATGGTGAGGGTGTAGAGTTCTTGGAGCGCTTCCTCTTTTTGGAAGTGGTGGCTATAGCCTTTCCTTTATCAGACATTCTGAAAACATAGATAATATAATATAAGCCTATAGCCAAGTATATACAAAGCACTCAAAGCAAAGCATATTCATGAAGTGAATAAGGAAAGAGGATTTCTTGGAATGTAAGCAACAAAATATAGAATTCAAACCGAACTTTAAACCAAGAATTCAAATCATGTTTTGCACATTATTTGTTAACTGGGTTCAGAAAGCACCATATCCAAAAGAATGACAAAAAGAGTTAGGTTGAAAACCAAAAGAAGTCAGGTGGTTAAAGAGGTTAAAGTTAGAATCAGTTTGAAAATTAGTGACATGATGATAACTTTCTCAATTCGAAAAGAATGCACACAACAAGGCAGTAAATACGTTCACAATCATGAATTGCAGCAAGTCATTGATGATGAAATATGATATTGCTAGAAAGCAACTAGTAAGAAACAACCATCTACCAATGTAAAGATCACTAAAATCATATGAATCTATGTTGGTAAAATCAATTCATTAAGGAATGAACCAATCAAAAGGCGTTCAACAATAATTTCAAGGAGGCATCAATGTCACAAGTCGAGAGAAACGTGGAAAACCTTGTTGTCTATGTGGCTTAATGTAAATTGTGCATGAATAATGCGAATTAAACCAGCCTCACATATCAAAAATCTTCAACTTGTATGTTGATGTAAAAGAGGCATAAGACTTTAAAAGAATTACAAGCAATGGCCAATCGAAAAGCTTGCTCACTATGCAATGCAAAGAAGCAAATCAGCATGAATAACAAGCAAGAATATGAAAAGCATGACCAAAGAACTTGTTCTTTAGGAGTTTCATAAACCATTTAGGCAACAGCACTCTAATTGAGCAGAATTCATCAACTAGGGGCTATTTCATTCATCAAACAAGATTAACACCAAAAATTGTGGTTAATGAAAATCCGACAGCGTTTCAGCAGCAAATTGGCTAATTCCCAAATTTAAACAGTTGCACCAAATTCCATATGGATTCATTAAGGAATCAGAAACACAGAAATCGGGTCTGAATCCATATGAATGGGTGAACAAGCCAATAATGCAGCACAACAGCAGCAAGCAGAGCAACAGAAAATAGTTCAACTAAATCAGCTAAGAAGCAATCATGAACAAGTGAGCAGCCAATATCCATGAGTAAAGCAACATTTAATAACAGCAGCCAAGTAAAGTTAATGCTTGAATGGAAACAGCAATGAAACAGAGCAATTCCTCACAGCAAAGGAAATTCAAACAATGCCTAAATCCACTACTCAACCCAGATTCGCTAACCACCTAATTCAAACTAAACTAACTAATCTAACCTACTTAAGCTAATCCTAATTACACTAATGCAATTACAGTAAACAGCAAAACGAAGTAGAACAGGGAAGGGTATGGAACCTGGGGAGATGGAGACTGAACAAGGAAAATGAGAGGAAGGTGAAGTGGGGTGATGAGAGAAAGGACTGGGCAGAGCAGCGCGGTGGTTGGGTTGCACCACTAAACTTGCGCCGGCGACAATGATAGCTGCAGCGAGTGGCGCAGAGGCAGCGAGAAACAGAGAGCAGAGGGGTAGTGAAAGAGAAAGGAAAGAAAAGTTAGAGAAGAAGGAGAAGACGGCGCGGTGATGGTGGTTGGCGGCGGCGACGGGATTGGAGTGCTCGCCAGAGGTGAGGTGGTTGCTGGGAGAAGTTTGAAGATGGAGGGGGGTTGAATGGTGGGAGAAGGAAAATGGAACGTTGGGGATGGGAAGGGTATGATGCGCGAATGCGCTAGGGCTTCGCGTCTCTGGGGTAAGTGAAAATTCGAATCCACGCGCGCGCGTACGGTGCGCGTTTGCGTGGGTGGAAGAAATGAGGAACGGCGTGAAAGCGCCATGCGCGCTTGCGCGTAGACGGAAGGATCAGAATGGGCGCGGACGCGTAAGGTACGCATCGGCGTGGATGTGCTGGGCTGAAGGCACAAAAGAGGCCCAGAGTTGGCACAACTCTCGGGTCCTTTGGCCTGGATGATGTCAAGATGCATCGACGCGCGGGCACACTGTGCGCGTTCGCGTGGATGGCTTGAGCTTATTGGGTGGGCGCGGAGGCGTGAAGTACGCCAACGCATGAACAGCAAAACAGGGAGTGACGCGGATGCGTACAGCGTGCGTCCGCGTGGGTTAAGGCACAGAGTTGGCCCAAAAGTGGTAGCACTTTTAGTTTAAGTCCTTAAGTTGGACATTGGGAGGCTCCTTGTCAGGGTGGCTTATGCTTGTACCCATCCTTGAACCTCCAAAAGTGCTTGTCCTTCAATCGGTTGTCAGAAGTTCCAACCTTCTTCATTAAGCTTTGGTGAGGTTCTTTCCAAGACGTGAGCCCCCAAGAATGACTACCATAGGATAATCCAGGATCCCATATCTTGTCCTCGCACCCATCTTCTAGTTGATTGTCTTGACTGTGTCCGGGTGACGAGAAAATAGAATTCTCATGGATGCACCACTCTACTCTCCTAGACTCATTTAGTTCAGCATTACACCAATCCATGCTCTCTAATTCCGAGCTTACCACCATAATGAGCCTAGATTTAGAACGCCAACCACTAAACATCCTCCTTTTTCGCTTGATTCCACAAAGCGCCCTGAGTTGGCCATCTGTTTCAAGCAAACCATACTCAAGTGGGATAACACAGCTGCGAGTTAGAAGTTTTACCCACTCAAATGGAGGATCGGATGACGAATTAGGTATAGGGATTCCCAAAGATCGTGATAAAGCATGCTCTACTCCCGTCCATCCCTTTCGAGAGGTTTCCACCACTTGGTAAGGTTCTTCAAGTTCCCCCTCATGCCAAGCTTCCTTAGGTTCACCTTCTTCTTCACCAATTTCTTCTATTTCTTCCCCATCGCTCTCATCGTAGATAGGAGGTCTAGTGAAGTCTACCTCATCATCAAGTCTAAGCAAATTGGGGAAGGATTCTTCAAACTCAAAAGGATCATATGTTGATTCGAAATCATCATAGGTAGGAAAGTTTGTTGCTTGGAGCGCTTCTTCCAGTTCTTCACTTGCATCAGGCTTCGGAGGTTGCAAGCCCTCTTCAACCTTGCTTTCCAATGTACTGGGGGAGGGTTCAACAGGATTGTTAAGGGAGTTGATCGAAGTGGGCAAAAATTCATTAGAGATGGAATCCACTTCTTTATCAATTTCCTTTAACTCATTCTTTACTCCTGTGACATTGCTCTCTTCTTTGATACTCCCTCCACATTCCTTGGAGGAGGTTTCCTCAACTTGGGATTCCTTTATGTACTCAACATATCCTAAACATCCATCCACCACTTCCTTTTGTTCGCTAATCTCTATCTTCTCTTCTTGTTGTGGTTCTTGATTCAATTCTTCTTCCTCGCCATGGAGTTCCATGTTCATATCCTCACTAAGCTCCTTGGTCGTCTCTCCACATTCAACAATGGGAGTGCTTATGGCGCATGAGCTTAGGTGAGATGTTAGCTGACCCACGGCTTCTACTATGCCGGCCACCCTTACTCTTAACTCCTTGAACTTGGTTTCATCTTCCTCTTGTCGCCTTAAAATACGAGATTCAAGGTCTCTCAGTTCTAACATGAAGGTTTCGTCAGGAGATGGTGTTGGAAGAGAAAATTCATCAGTTAGGGAAGAATTGTTATAATCGGAAGGTGGTTCATATTGGTGAAGATCTTGAGGTGGTGTATGTGGAATTTGTGGTTCTTGAGAGTATTGGT
>NC_029787.2:77662751-77677386 GCF_000816755.2 Arachis ipaensis
GCATGAGCTTAGGTGAGATGTTAGGTGACCCACGGCTTCTACTATGCCGGCCACCCTTACTCTTAACTCCTTGAACTTGGTTTCATCTTCCTCTTGTCGCCTTAAAATAAGGTCTCTAAGGTCTCTCAGTTCTAACATGAAGGCTTCGTCAGGAGATGGTGTTGGAAGAGAAAATTCATCAGTTAGGGAAGAATTGTTATAATCGGAAGGTGGTTCATGTTGGTGAAGATCTTGAGGTCGTGTATGTGGAATTTGTGGTTCTTGAGAGTATTGGTATTGGGATGGGGGTTGTTCTACATGTAATTCTAATGGTGGTTGATATGGTGTGTATAAGTTACGGTCATATGGAGGTAAATGATGGTATGAGGCTTGTGAGTATGACGTGTGGCTATATTGAGGATATGTCTCATAGGCATATGGTGGTAGTTCTTGGAAGTCACAAGGAAATTCACCATAGCTAGTAGATTGATATGCATCATAGAACGGCTCTTCTTCATAGTGCATTGGTGGAGGTTGTTGCCATGGAGGTTGATCAAGTGTTTGAGGCTCCTCCCACCTTTGATCTCCAATTCCTTGATGTACATCCTCATTGAAGCTTTCATCTCCTACAACATAGTTTGAGCTACACTCATAGCCAAAGTGAGAATTCATAGTGATGTGGAAAATAAAAACAAAGAGCGATAAGAAATGAAGAAGACTGAATCCTAAAATTAGCAAAAATCAACAAATAAACCAAAGATAAAGCTATTCACAATATTTACAATAGTCAATAACATAGCACCATTGGCTCCCCGGCAACGGCGCCATTAATTTGATGTTCCAAAATTGTCGTCGGTAAGGAATTTCTCTTATAAAGAAGAAGAATTTCGTTGTAAGCATAGCTCCAAACCAACAAACAACTCTCACATCAAATTAAAATATGGTTTTGTCACAAAGAACAATCCCCAATTAAGAATTAACCGGAGTATTTTGGACTCCGGATCGTCTCCCTAGGAACCAATGGAGTGCATGTGTATTGGCTATAGAGGGGAAAAAGGGGTTTTGTTTATGAGATGGCAAGAAAATAAGTAAATTGAGCGAGTAAGCAAAGAAAGCAAATTAAAGAACTCTTGGCTAAGAATTGGGTACTTAAGATCACAATCCTAGTTAATACAAATTATTGACAATTATGAGAGGCCAACCCATTAAGTCTACTTCTCGAAGCCTTAAGTACGTAACATTTACTCCTAGACTGGAAGTATGTCAAATAGGCCTAATCACATCCACCCATAAGTCCTAACCTCCCTACCAATTGGTTTAGTAGTAGATTAGCGTCAATAGGCTTCAAATTGATCACACAGGGTTCTCAAATTACCAATTCCATGGTATCCAAAACTCAAGATCACTTAAGTCCCTTGGCCTAGACCAAGAGTTGACAAAACTACTCAAGAACTGAAGAAAACATTTCATCAAACACCTAGAGCTTGCTTGGACTTCAATTCTGCATGAAATACACTCAGAAACAAGTTGGATTTGGGCTTGGGCAGCTCAGAAATCGCCCCCAGCATTTTGCCATTAAGTGGGCCAAGTAAGAGTATCGGCGCGCGCGCGCCCTGTGCGCGTGCGCGTCGCTGGCAAATTTCCAATCTGCGCGGAAGCGGTATGTACGCGTGCGCGTCCTTGTGAGAAACCACTTTTGCGCGTGCGCGCCTTGTACGCGTGCGCGTCCATTGGTGCATTCCAAATCTTTGTTTCTTCATGCATTCTCCTATTTGCATGCTTTTCTCCTCATTTCTTCCATCCAATACTTGCCTAATGAACCTGAAATTACTTAACAAACACATCAAGGCATCGAATGGAATTAGGGTGGATTAAAATCACCAATTTAAGGCCTAAAAAGCATGTTTTTACATTTAAGCATAATTTAAGGGAGAATTACAAAACCATGCTATTTCATTGAATAAATGTGGGAAAAGGTGGATAAATCCCCCAAAATAAGCACAAAATAAACCACGAAATCGGGGTTTATCAGGCTCGTGTCAAATTGTTGGCGCCGTTGCCAGGAAATGGTTACAACATATGCCTTGATATTGGTTATGTGAATATGTGAATATTGTAGATAGTTTACTTATTTCAATACTTAGCCATAGTTTAGATTTCTTTTACATTTGTGCTATGACTTTCAAGTTTGATGACTCGGTCTCAACCGAATTCTAGCTTAGCCAATTTTGATCCCGAGATCGAAAGAACTTTGTTACACACTCGGCAAGCTAGACGGCGGTTGAATTACACGCCTAGTACTTCGACCTCTCTTGAGGAAAATACTGAATCACTAGACCTTACCGAGAGTGACTTGGATTCCGTTACTTCCTATTCTTCTGTTGGCACTACTAATACATCTTTGTATCTTACAGGTGAGCCACACATGGCAGAGCCACGCCGGATCACTTTGCATGAGCAAGGAGCTTCGGATATCATACTTCAACTATTGCAAGCAAGGTATCCTAACCTTGATCCGAACATTGAGTTGAAGAGTAGCTTGATACATATACTTCCTAAGTATCATAGGTTGCCAGGTCAAGACCCCATCCGACATTTGAAGGATTTTCAAGTTGCTTGTTCTACGGCTTGAAGGCATGGAGCCGATGAGGTAGCTATCATGGTTTTTGCCTTCCCATTCTCTCTTGAAGCGCAAGCAAAAACATGGTTCTATTCGCTACCAGATGAGATTGTGACTAATTGGAATTTCTTGAGAAGAGAGTTTCTTGATAAATTCTTTCCATCGGAGAAGACCGACTACATCTGGAAAGAGATTTCAGGCATAATGCAAAGAGACCAAGAGAGTTTGTACGAGTATTGGTCTCGGTTCAAGAGGCTATTTGAGTCATGTCCACACCACGGAATGCCCACAAACTTGCTCATTAGCTACTTTATCGGAGGTCTTTGTACGGAGGATAGAAGATTGCTCACCGCTTCTAGTGGTGGTTCCTTTTCGAAAAACAAGACGGAGGGAGAAGCTTGGAATTTGATAAAGGATATTGCCGAATCTACACAACACACAAGGGTGAGAAGTAATCCTCTCAAGGGTGTAGTAGAACCATCTCCTTCCGAATCAAGTCTAACCAAAGTACTTGGGGATATGACCACCATCCTTACACAAATCCAAAGGGATCAAAAGGATTACAACTCCATCAAAGCCGTCCAAGCCCCACCTCTAGTTGCTCAACTTGAAGGCCCTCCTAAAATTTGTGGTTTGTGCTCTAGCACCACACATTACACCTACCAATGCCATCAAATTCAAGAGGAACATGCCCTTGTGGTATCCATTGTGAATTACAACAACCGTCCACCCTACCCTTCTCAAGGTCAAAACAATTACCATCAAGGTGGTAATCAACATCAAGGGTGGAGGGATAATGCGCAAGGAAGCAATCAAAACCAAAGATGGAACAACTCTCCTTCTCATCACAACAACAACCAATCTTCATCCCAATACCACCACAACAACACCAACTACCAAGCCAACTAAAGCCACTCCAACCAAAATTCAAACAACTACACCAAGTACCAAGCACCACACCATAGACAACAAAACCAAAACCAAACTCCTCCATCTTCCAACAATCAAGTTGAAGAGCTTAGAGCCGCTATGGAAAAACAAGATGAGAGCAACAAGGCTCAATTTGATGCCTTGAGCACCCAATTGGCTAACCTCACCAACTTGCTTTCAAAGATGAACATGTCAAACTAACCACCAAACCCCAACAACAACATTGACCAACCCTCAAGTTCTTCTAACCTTCCATCCCAACCCCAACCAAATCCAAGAGGTGGTCTCAACGCCATCACTCTACGGTCGGGGACTACATTAGAAGAGATACCTCCAAGGGTCATGGGAGAAATTCATGAGGAAGAGGTAGTTGTTGAAGCTCCACATGAAGAAGAGGTGGTAGACAAAAGGCATGAGGAAGAAGGAGTAAACCTCAAGGAACCCAAGAGGAAAGCCATAGTGGATGAGTCCGTTCCTATTCCATTTCCTTCCATGGTGAAAAGGCAAAGAAAACACCGGAGTTTGATCTGAACATGCTTCAAGTGTTCAAAAAGGTTGAGGTAACCATACCACTCCTTGATGCTATTCAACAAATTCCAAAGTATGCAAAATTTTTGAAAGACTTATGTACACACAAGGATAGGATAGGAGAATTGGAGACATTATCCTTGGGTAGTTCAATTTCTTCCTTGATGGAACCTATTCCAAGAAAATATGGTGACCCTAGACCGTGCTTAGTGCCTTGTTGTATTGGCGGATACACCTTTCATGATTGTATGTGTGACTTGGGAGCTTGTGTTAGCATCATGCCGCCTTCTATTTATGTGCGGTTGAATTTAGCTCCAGTGAAGAAGTCGGCGGCAAGGTTTGCCTTAGTTGATAAAAGTGTGATCACAATGATGGGGATAGCGGAAGATGTACTCGTGGCAATTAAGGATTTGGTTTTTCCGGTTGACATTTACATCCTTGAAATGCCTCCAACAGAAAATAGAAGCTCATCCTCCGTTCTACTTGGTAGACCCTTCCTCAAAACCTCCAAATTCAAGTTAGATGCCTTCACCGGTGTATATTCCTTTGGGGTTGGAGACAAGACTATCAAGTTCAATTTAGAAGAAGCCATAAAACATCCTCCCGAAGAATATTCCATGCTCCGATGTGATGTAATTGATGAAGTGGTAGCGGAAGTACAAGAAAAAGACCATGACAAGTTGTGCTACCCCATTGTTGAAGAGACGGATGATCAAGAAGATGAACATGAGGAAGTTGTCAAGAATGAATCACATGAGCTTGATAAAAAGGAACCTCATCTTGAGATAAAAAGTGAACTGAAGCCCCTTCCATCTCATTTGAAATATGCTTTCTTAGTGAACAACTAAAGGTTTCCGGTCATTATTGCTAGTGAGCTCTCAAGTGAAGAAGAGGGAAAGCTCCTAGATGTTCTAAGAAAGTGCAAAAAAGTAATAGGATGGAGCCTAGCAGATACTGTGGGAATTGACCCCCGCAAGTGCATGCATAGGATATTTCTCCAAGATGGAGCCAAGCCGGTTAGGCAACCGCAAAGGAGGCTCAACCCAACCATCCTTGATGTAATGAAGAAAGAGGTCACCCGACTACTGGATGCGGATATTATATACCCAATTTCCGACAGTGGGTGGGTGAGCCCGATTCAAGTTGTTCCCAAGAAGTCGAGCATCACAACGGTTAAGAAGGACAACGGTGAATTGGTCACTAAAAGAGTCCAAAATGCGTGGCGAGTATGTATTGACTACAGAAGATTGAACGCCGCCACACGAAAAGACCATTACCCTTTCCCCTTCATCGATCAGATGCTAGACTGCTTGGCAGGTAAATCTCACTACTGTTTTCTTGATGGATTTACTGGCTACTTCCAGATACATATTTCTCCTGAAGATCAGGAGAAGACCACGTTTACTTGTCCATTCGGCACCTTTGCCTATAAAAGGATGCCATTTGGACTATGTAACGCACCCGCTACTTTTCAGCGGTGCATGACGAGTGTCTTCTCCGATCTAATGGAGAATTGCCTGGAAGTTTTTATGGACGACTTCAGCGTTTATGGTACTTCATTCGATTTTTGTTTAGAAAGCTTGGCCAAGGTCCTGGCTAGATGTGTTGACACTAACTTTGTCTTAAATTTTGAAAAATGTCACTTTATGGTACAACAAGGTATAGTGTTAGGACATATAGTATCTCATGAAGGCATTTCTGTGGACCCGACCAAGGTCGATGTTATTACTACTTTACCTTACCCCTCATCCGTGAGGGAGGTCCGCTCATTTTTGGGACATGCAGGATTCTATAGGCGCTTTATCAAGGACTTCAGCAAGATTGCTTTGCCATTGTCGCGCCTACTCCAGAAAGATGTGGATTTTGAATTTGACAGTGAATGTGTAAAAGCTTTTGAGGAGCTAAGGAGAGTCCTTACCACAGCACCAATTGTGCGAGGCCCCAACTGGACGTTGCCATTTGAGATAATGTGCGATGCGTCAAACCATGCTGTGGGTGCCGCGCTTGCACAGCGCGATGGTAAACTCCCTTATGTCATTGCTTACTCTTCTAAGACACTAGATGCAGCACAATCCAACTATACCACTACTAAAAAAGAACTTCTAGCTATTGTTCATGCTTTAGATAAGTTCAGATCTTATTTGCTAGGTTCAAAGATAGTGGTATATACGGATCATGCAGCTTTAAAGTACTTATTGACAAAGAATTAGTCAAAACCTAGACTCATACGTTGGATCTTGCTTTTGCAAGAATTTAACATTGAGATTAGGGACTGGAGTGGATCTCAAAACCTGGTTGCGGATTATTTAAGCCACATTGAGAATTTAAAAACTGATCCATTTCCGATCAATGACTCATTCCCATTGGATAGTTTGCATGCTGTGTCGGATAGCTTTCCTTGGTTTGCCCCAATGGCGAACTACTTGGTTGCAAGAATCTTCCCTCCCAACTTTTCGAAAAACCAAAGGGACAAGTTGAGGAGTGATTCCAAATACTATATTTGGGATGACCCTCACTTGTGGAAGAGGGACGTGGACCAAGTAATTCGAAGATGCGTCCCGGAATCCGAATTCCAACCAATTCTTGAAGCTTGTCATTCGTCCGAATGTGGTGGCCACTTTGGCCCACAAAGGACCGCTAAAAAACTGTTGGATTGTGGATTCTGGTGGCCAACCTTATTCAAGGATGCTAACCGGTTATGTGTTTCTTGCCATCAGTGTTAGAAGTCAGAAAACGCATCCCAAAGAGATGAAATGCCTCAGCAACCTATGTTGTTCTGTGAGATATTTGATGTATGGGGCATTGACTTTATGGGACCGTTTTCCAACTCTAGTGGGTATCTGTGTATTCTGTTAGCGGTTGACTACGTGTCAAAGTGGGTAGAGGCCATACCTACCCGCCTTGACGACGCCAATGCCGTTGTTTCTTTCATAAGGAATCACATTGTATGCCGTTATGGGTCGCCATGAGCAATCGTGAGTGAAGTGTCCAACCGGGAAATCAAGAGAATCTTGGAGAAAGTGGTCAATCCGCAAAGAAAGGATTGGAGCCTCCGGTTAGGAGATGCATTATGGGCATATAGAACGGCCTACAAGACTCCGATAGGGATGAGTCCTTTCCGGATCATCTATGGTAAGGCATGCCACCTTCCGGTGGAGATTGAGCATCGAGCCTATTGGGCGGTAAAGCAGTGCAACATGGATCTAGCCAAGGCGGGTGAAGCTAGGAAGCTACAACTAGAGGAGCTTGAATGTTTAAGGAACGAGTCATATGAGAATGCCCGAATCTACAAGGAAAAGACTAAAGTATTCCACGACCATCACATCCGGAAGAAGAACTTTCAAGAAGGTGATGAGGTCCTCCTCTACAACTCAAGGCTCTGATTTATGCCTGGTAAGCTCCGCTCTAGATGGGAATGACCTTTCAAGGTGAAGGAGATGAAGCCCTACGGAGTGGTGGAATTGTTTGATCCCAAGAATGAAGCAACTTCAAGGTGAATGGACATAAAGTGAAGAAGTATCATGGTTGCAAGCCCCCAAGAGAGCTAGAGGTGTACAAATTGGAGGATGCACTAAGGAGAGAGGAAGCTTAAGAAAAGGACCGTCCAACTTAAGGACGTTAAAGAAAAGTGCTTAGTGGGAGGCACCCCACCGTGGTAAGATCTTCCTTGTTTATACCATCTTATTTGTATTCTTAGGTTCTTATGAATTTTGTGATCTTTTGATGATTGATAGAGTGCATAGGAATGCTAGCTTTGTTGCTTTTGTTGGATAGATAGGATGTTTATGTAGATAGGATGTGAAAAGGATGAAGAAAACAAAATTTTTCTTTGAAGAAGAGCACCGACGCGCCAGCGTACAGTGCGCGCGCGCGCCGGTAGCGAAATTCTACTCTTGGGCCAAAAACCCGAGAGTCATGCCCAACTCGAGCCAGGCACCCACGCGTTCGTGTGCATGCTGCCTGCGCGCACCCTGGCAATTCAACCATCGACGCGCCAGCGCACGGTGTGCGCGCACGCCGATGGAGATATGTGGATTTTCTGGTACAAAAACCAGAGAGTTGTGCCACAATTGGGCCAACCTTGTGCCAAAACCCACGCGTCCACGCGTAATACGCGTCCGCGCCAGTTGTGAAACACCTCAAGCACGCGTCCATGCAAGGTGCGTGCTCGCGCGCCTGCTTCACTGATTCACTCTGGTACAAAAACCAGAGACTTGAGCCAACTTTGTGCCACTTTTGTGCCTGAGGCACAACCTCTCTCGCGCGCGCGCACCACTGACGCGCACGCGCCATCTGCTAGCACCCTCACCGACGCACCAGCGCACCTTGCGCGTGCACGCCGGTTGCGCGAGTCAGTTTAATACCTTCGCGCCCTGCTCTGTTTTTCTTTCTCTCAACCATTTCTCTTCCTTAGTTTCTTTTTTCTTTTCATCCATCACCTCCCTTCTCTTCTTCTTCCACAATCCACCACCACTCTCTCCGGCCACTCACCGGTGACAACCACTCTTTTCCGGTAGCACTACACTTCTCCTATTTTCTCTCTCATCTTCACAAAAGAAGATTCAACCTTGTTCTTTCATACTCATCAAGGTTTTGCTTCTTCCATTCCTTTACTTCCATTTTTCCTTGCATTGTTTCTTTTAATTAGATGCTTCTTATTGCTTTACTTAGTTTCTCTTTTACTTGCATGATGATGTTTCTTTCTCTTTGTTTGCTTATTTTTCCTTTTTCCTTATTTCTCCATCGATGTTGAATTTGAGCTTAATTTACATTAGTATATCTTTTGTCATTCTTTCTCTAACCTTTGCCGTTGTGTGATGTTTATGTGATGATTGATGTTCTATTTTGGGCTTTGAACTGGTTTAATATCTCATAATTGCTCATTGCTTAATTATTGCACGCCAAGTGTTCGAGAAAATGCACATATACCATTTTAGCTCCACTTAGCCATATACTTTTCAATTGGTGCTTCCTCCTCATTCACTTGCTTTCTCTTAATTGCATTGAGTCTAATTTGTATGCTTAAGGTTGATACTTGCCAATTAGGTATTAATTGAATATGACTTGCTCTTTATTATGGATGCTTGAGACTACTCTTCTCATGCCATTGCATGCTTTACTTCCTCTTGCATCCCATGCCAAGTGTTATGATCCTTGCTTTTACATTCATCATGGGCACCACAAGTCACTTGCATGTTTTTGCTAAATTGATTCTTGGGTTTAATGTTTTCCTTCCTTCTCCTCCTTTTTAGGATGGCCACCAGAAAAGGCAAGGAGATAGCTCCAAGGAAACCAGCCGCAAAAAGGGCACCCCAAAAGTCAAACTCTATGGTGCGCTCTTCATTAGGAGCCAAACCCCTATCTAAGAAAGGGAAGACACCCGCTCCTCTTGATGAGAATGACAAGGGCAAACCGGCGAAAGATTCTTCAAAGTTCCCCAACCGCTTCTGTGAACTTATGTTTCCCTCCATAGCTATAAGAAACTATCATCCTGAGCATCTACTCGCTCCGCCAGACAAGGTCGCTCCTTATATTTTGCCCCGCATTGAACAGCGAGGATGGGAGTTTCTTTTGAGGAAACCAAAGGAAATCAACCTCTCTTGGGTGGAAGAATTCTACACCAACTACCATCTTCCCTCTCTTCAATCGGTGTACATGCGCCAGAAGCAAGTCTCAGTTTCAGAAGAGGCTATTCAGTAAGTACTTAATGTTCTACCAGTGCCAAGTGACATGGATGGCTACCAAGAAGTCTTACGTCAGCGAGAGAAGTATGGATTCAATTGGGACTCGATTCTCCGAGTCATTGCTGAACCAGAGGCATCTTGGATTCATGGTCGACTGCAGATGAGGCCAAAGTCCATTGACGCTCGCTTTCTCACTGTGGAAGCTAGAGCTTGGGCCCAGATCCTATCTCATTATGTGCTACCTAGCACCCACAAGTCGTCCCTCACGGTAGACCTCGCCTTGCTTGTTTGGTGTGTTCTCACGGAGAAGCCGGTGAACATTCTGCCTCTTATCAAGCAAGCGATGAGTCAAGTTCACGACCGGGGTAATTTGCCATTTTCAGCATTAGTATCTAACCTAGTTGCTGCTGCGGGTGTTTCTTGGGAAGCTGGTGCACAAATTGTGAATCACACTTTTCACAACTCGTACCACTGACCAGCAAGTGCACTGGGTCGTCCAAGTAATACCTCACATGAGTAAGGGTCGAATCCCACGGAGATTGTTGGTTTGAAGCAATCTATGGTTATCTTGTAAATCTTAGTCAGGAAGTCAATTACGTTTATCAGTTGAATTGCAAATAAACAATAGAGCATGGATCAAAGGTTACTTGTTATGCAGTAATGGAGAATATGTTGGAGTTTTGGAGATGCTTTGTCTTCTGAATCTCTGCTTTCCTCTGTCTTCTTGTTCACGCACGCACGTCCTCCTATGGCAAGCTGTGTGTTGGTGGATCACCGTTGTCAATGGCTACCTTCCTTCCTTCCAGTGAAAACTACGCTCACGCGCTCTGTCATAGCACGGCTAATCACTGGTTGGTTCTCGATCCGGTTGGAATAGGATTTACTATCCTTTTGCGTCTGTCACTAACGCCCAGCCTTCAGGAGTTTGAAGCTCGTCACAGTCATTCAATCCTTGAATCCTACTCGGAATACCACAAACAAGGTTTAGACTTTTCAGATTCTCATGAATGCCGCCATCAGTTCTAGCTTATGCCACGGAGATTCTGATTAAAGAATCTAAGAGATACTCATTCAATCGGATATAGAACGGAGGTGGTTATCAGGCACACGTTCATGGTTTGAGGAAGGTGATGAATGTCACGGATCATCACCTTCATCACAGTTAAGCGCGAATGAACATCTTAGATAGGAACAAGCGTGTTTGAATGGAAAACAGAAATACTTGCATTAATTCATCGAGACACAGCAGAGCTCCTCACCCCCAACAATGGGGTTTAGAGACTCATGCCATCAGAGAATACAAAGTTTTGATCTAAAATGTCATGAGGTATCAAAATAAGTCTCTAAAAGTTGTTTAAATACTAAACTAGTAGCCTAGGGTTACAAAATATGAGTAGACTATGATAGATGATGCAGAGATCCACTTCTGGGGCCCACTTGGTGTGTGCTGGACTGAGACTTAAGCAATTCTCGTGCAGAGGCCATTTGTGGAGTTGAACGCCAGTTTTTATGCCAGTTTGGGCGTTCAACTCCAGCTTTTGATCCTTTTCTGGCGCTGGACGCCAGAATTGGGCAGAGAACTGGCATTGAACGCCGGTTTACGTCGTCTATCCTTGTGCAAAGTATGGACTATTATATATTGCTGAAAAGCCCTGGATGTCTACTTTCCAACGCAATTGGAAGCATGCCATTTCGAGTTCTGTAGCTCCAGAAAATCCACTTTGAGTGCAGGGAGGTCAGAATCCAACAGCATCAGCAGTCCTTTTTCAGCCTGAATCAGATTTTTGCTCAGCTCCTTCAATTTCAGCCAGAAAAATACCTGAAATTACAGAAAAATACACAACTCATAGTAAAGTCCAGAAATATGAATTTTTCCTGAAAACTAATAAAAATAGACTAAAAACTAACTAAAACATAATCAAAACTATATGAAATAACCCCCAAAAAGCGTATAAAATATCCGCTCATCAAGTTGCTACTGTTCAAAAATTTGATCTATTGAGAAAGGTTACATCAGTGTTTAATTTGAGCCAATTGGAAGGAGGTGCTTTCCATATGACAGGTACGGAGCTTTTCCTGATTTGTTCTTTGGTTTTATTGTTGCTCTCTTCTGCTAAATTTAGTTTTTAGTTAGTTTTTAGTTTATTTCCAGTATTTTTTAGGAAAAATTCATATTTCTGGACTTTACTATGAGTTGTGTATTTTTCTGTAATTTCAGGTATTTTTCTGGCTGAAATTGAAGGAGCTGAGCAAAAATCTAATTCAGGCTGAAAAAGGACTGCTGATGCTGTTGGATTCTGACCTCCCTGCACTCAAATTGGATTTTCTGGAGCTACAGAACTCGAAATGGCATGCTTCGAATTGCATTGGAAAGTAGACATCCAGGGATTTCCAGCAATATATAATAGTCCATACTTTGCACAAGGATAGACTACGTAAACTGGCGTTCAACGCCAGTCCTCTGTCCAATTCTGGCGTCCAGCGCCAGAAAAGGATCAAAAACTGGAGTTGAACGCCCAAACTGGCACAAAAACTGGCGTTCAACTCCACAAATGGCCTCTGCACGTGAATTGCTTAAAGTCTTAGCCCCAGCACACACCAAGTGGGCCCCAGGTTTTCTTCATGTTCTTCATGTTCTTGTGTTCTTGTGAGTCTTCAAAGTGTTCTTGAGTTTTCCTTGTGTCTTGATCTTAAAATTTTTAAGTTTGGTGTTCCTTAGTGTTTTCCCTCCAAATTTTTCGAAAACAAGGAGCATTAGATCTAAAAATTTTAAATCTTGTACTATCTTATTGTTTTTCTCTCCCCTCACTAAATTCAAAAATATCTTTTCAAAATATCTCTTCTAACTTCCTAACTTCTTATCTTTTCAAAATTTGTTTCAACTAACTAACTAACTTTTTGTTTGTTTCTTAACTTTTTCAAAACTACCTAACTAACTCTCCCTCTCTCTAATTTTTGAAAATATCTTCCCTCTTTTTCAAAAATATCTTTTTTTAACTAATTAATTTCTTTTTTTTTTATAAACGAAAAAAAAAATTCTTATTCAAGAGATCTACTATTTTATTCATGTTTAATGATGATGAAAAAAATAAACTATAGCTTACTTGGAGATAAAATCAAATAGATACTAATTACTATTATATGACTTCTAAGGTAAACTTTTATAAGGACACTGTCACAGAGTTAAGGTAGAAATTGGAAATTAACAACCTTTATTCTGGGGGCACGGGGGTTCCTCTGATCCTTGGGATGCTTGGTCCTACAAGAGAAGACTTTTGGCGCTTCAGTTCCCTTAAGTCACGCCCCTACTCCTCTTGTTCTTTAAACATATAGGTCAGCATTTGACTGTGTTCCTTCTGTTGTTTTATTATTTGCTCCATAGCTTCCTGTATCTTGGTGACAGACGTCTCAAGATATTCCCAATATTCCGCTTGAGGAATCTTTGGGAGGAATTCCTGTGCTCTCTTCTTGATAGGATCCTCATGTGCTTGTTGTCTCTCCATTGATGCTTTGGTGATTGACTTTTCAATTAGGATATATTCAGTTATTCCCATCCTTACTCCAGCATCCTTGCAGAGCAGAGAAATCACGCTTGGATAAGCCAACCTGGCCTCTTTTGAATTTTTGTTAGCAATCTTATAGAGCTCAGTTGAAATCAGCTGATGAACCTCCACTTCCTTTCCCATCATGATGCAATGGATCATCACTGCTCTTTTAACTGTGACTTCAGAGCGGTTGCTAGTGGGCAACAGAGAACGCCCAATGAAATCCAGCCATCCTCTGGCAACTGGTTTGAGATCCTCTCTCTTGAGTTGATTTGGGATGCCCTTTGTGTTGGTCGTCCACCTGGCTCCAGGGATACATATGTCCTCTAGAATTTCATCCAGGCTAATGTCTGCTCTCATCATCCTCCTGTTGAAGGAGTCTGGATCATCCTTTAGCTGAGGTAGCTTTAATATCTCTCTGATCTTGTCAGGGGTGGTGTGAACAATCTTTCCCCTGACCGTGGTCCGAAATTCATAGTAGGCAGTTCCAGATAGTTTTTGCTTGTCAGTCTGCCACATATTACCATAGAACTCCTGGATTAGCAGAGCTTATGATCACTGGAAAAGTGTCATCTTCTCCCAGAAATGCATATTTCAAGGATGGTGGTAGTGGCTTGAGCTCGGGTTTAGGAGGTTTTTCCTCTTTCAGAAGAAAGATCAGAGGCTCTTTCATGTCCTCTGAATCCTCCAAATCAGGCTGAACATCTTTAAAGATGTCTTCCAACTCTGATTCGAGACTCTCAGCCATGTTGATCTCTTCTACCAAAGAGTCAATGAGATCAACTATCATAATTTAAAGAGGAGAGAGAAAAACAATAAGATAGCACAAGATTTAAAATTTTTAGATCTAATGCTCCTTGTTTTTGAAAATTTTGGAGGGAAAGCACCAAGGAACACCAAACTTAAAAATTTTTTTTTTTTTTTTTGAAAACCACTAAAATTTTCGAAAACCAAAGGGAAATCGACAAGAAAACACCAAACTTAAAGTTTGGCACATGATTTAATAGAAAAATTATTTTTGAAAAAAGTTTTTTTTTTTTAAAAAAATATGATAGCCAATTACCATGAACATAAACACCACGTTCTAACTAACTGAGCTATAAATTTAAAGTGTTTTAACAAGGGATAAATAATAAAAGACTCTAAACCAAAAAAAAGAGAATTTTTTCCTAATCTAAGCAGCAAAATAAACCGTCAGTTGTTCAAACACACGTCTGTCACTAACGCCTAGCCTTCAGGAGTTTGAAGCTCGTCACAGTCATTCAATCCTTGAATCCTACTCGGAATACCACAAACAAGGTTTAGACTTTCTGGATTCTCATGAATGCCGCCATCAGTTCTAGCTTATG
>NC_029787.2:77677417-77682752 GCF_000816755.2 Arachis ipaensis
GAGACTTAAGCAATTCACGTGCAGAGGCCATTTGTGGAGTTGAACACCAGTTTTTATGCCAGTTTGGGCGTTCAACTCCAGCTTTTGATCCTTTTCTGGCGCTAGACGCCAGAGTTGGGCAGAGAGCTGGCGTTGAACGCCAGTTTATGTCATCTATCCTTGTGCAAAGTATGGACTATTATATATTGCTGGAAAGCCCTGGATGTCTACTTTCCAACGCAATTGGAAGCATGCCATTTCAAGTTCTGTAGCTCCAGAAAATCCACTTTGAGTTCAGGGAGGTCAGAATCCAACAGCATCAGTAGTCCTTTTTCAGCCTGAATCAGATTTTTGCTCAGCTCCTTCAATTTCAGCCAGAAAAATACCTGAAATTACAGAAAAACACACAACTCATAGTAAAGTCCAGAAATATGAATTTTTCCTAAAAACTAATGGAAATAAACTAAAAACTAACTAAAACATACTCAAAACTATATGAAATTAACCCCAAAAAGCGTATAAAATATCCGCTCATCAGAAGCCAAGGATAAGAAGATTATAGTTCCAGCTAAGGGCGACGTGGTCCCAAGCGGAAAATACCTACACCTTCCCGTGAACAAACCAAGCCTTGACATGGCCCCGCCACTTCTTTTTCCTTCTATCTCATCATCCCCACCACTAAGATCCACACATCAAAGGATAGAAGATCTTCACTGGAAGCTTGATAGATATGAGCGGCGCAACCACTGCCAATATACTTACATCAAGAAGCTTCTGCGTTGTGTTACCCCTAGCATGGAGGAACCCGAAATGTTCATATCCACCTCAAACCCAAGTGATGGAAACTCTGATGAAGGGGATAGTGAAAGTTCCGGTCCCGACTGTCCCTTGCGTATTATTCATAGCACGGAGGACCGTGCTAATTTCTAAAGTGTGGGGAGGTCATTCAACCGATCTCCATGGGTAACACTCTCTTCCCCTCAATACCCATGGATTTATCTTTTGCTTAGAAGTTAATATATTGCATGCGTAGTTAGTTTTGCTTTTAAATACCCTTTGCATGATAGTTAGTTTCTATAGAGTTACTTGGTCAAAACAATAACTTCCTTTCCAAGAAACTGTGTTTTGGGTGACCTACCAAAATTCTGAAAAATTTTTTGCAGTAAACTTGCTTTAAGAATGTATTTTGGAACATAGTGATCGAGCTAAGAAAATAAGCATGAAAGTTTTGAGCTAATTGCATGGTTACATCTTCTAACCATTATTTCTGTTCTTGTGTACATATCTTTCTCTCTATGATTGTGATCCTTGCTTTGTCTGATTCTATATGTCCATTGCTTTGTGTATGAATGCATTTACATGATTGAGGCCATCATTTCAATAGTCACTTTTCCCAAATGGCCTTAACCCTTTTATCTACCATTGTTAACCAATTTTGAGCCTATGATAAACTCATTTTGTTCTTAAAAAGAGAACATCAACAAACCTAAGTGAAAGACCATGAATGTCCCTAAATTTGAATCCTTGATTAGCTTAGGTAAGTTAGGATGTGTATCATTCAAATAGGAGGGTATACTTGGGAAATTCGGGTAGATATATAGGTGTGTAATTGTAGTGTCATTGAAAATTCTAGGATTTGGGAACATACTCATGTGTTGAATAATTAAACTGTATGCATTGAAATTTTGGTTCACAAAGAAACCTCAAGAAAAGGGGATATATGAAAAAAAAGAAAAGAGAAAGAAAGCAATGAAAGGGGATAAAAATGCCCCAAGATAAAGTAATAAAAACAATGAATATGGGTGTGAATTGAAAACAATACATGAGTGTGCAAAAAGAGAAAAACTCAAGGGTAGCTAGGTAATGTATTGTAGTTTTATAGGTTGTTCTATGTGTCTAGTGGATCCTAGGTTGATCAAGGACTCAAATTTTAAGCCCACTTGACCATATACATCCTTACCTTCACCCTAGCCCCGTTACAACCCATGAATAAGACCTCATGATACTTGTAAGTATGCATTGAGTAACTGTTGATTGTTAGATGAAAGACAAATCTTGGAAAGCATGATTAGGAGAAGATTGAGTGACGAACCCTATACACTTGAGCGAATAGAGCGGATACACTTCCGGTGAGGGTTCGATGCTCAATGCTTGTTCCCGACTTTCACAAGAGTTCGTTTAGCAAGTCATATGCATTCTTTAGTGGTATTCAATTTGGTGGGATTCATGAATTACATACTATTTTCACCCTATATGCTCACATGTATTCTCAGAGGATAGATTTACTCTTGACCAAGTAGGTAGATTATTTTACATTAGTTGCATGCATCCACTTAGGTAGTTTACATTTCATAAACCCTTTCTCATTATGATCTTTGGTCTTTTTATTTTAAGCATGAGGACATTCTCGGTTTAAGTGTGGGGAGATTTGATAAACCCCGATTTTGTGGTTTATCTTGTACTTATTTTGGGGGATTTTATCAACATTTCTCACACTTATTCACAAGAAATGCATGATTTTGTGTTCACTTTCCAATATTGCTCCATGATAGAAAACATGCTTATTTTGCCTTAAAATTTCCATATTTTAATTCTCTTCTATTTCCATTCGATGCGGTGATGTATTTGTTGAGTAATTTCAGGAATTATAGGGTAGGAATGACTTAGAAGAGAAGGAGAAAGCATGTACAAAAAGGGAGGAACATGAAGAATTGAAATCTTGGGAAAAGCAGCATCGGCGCGCTCCCGCACTCCACACGCACGCGTGGATGGGATTGGCTGGAAGCGGCGCTGGTGCACAAAATTGTGATCTCAAGCAACGGCGTCAAAACTCTGTACGCACGTCTTAATAAATTGTTTTTCATTCACAACTTCGATACAACTAACCAGTAAGTGCACTGGGTCGTCCAAGTAATAAACCTTACGTGAGTAAGGGTCGATCCCACGGAGATTGTCGGCTTGAAGCAAGCTATGGTCACCTTGTAAATCTCAGTCAGGCAGATATCAAATAGTTATGGAGTTTTCGAATATAATTAATAAAAAAACAGAAAATAAAGATAGAAATACTTATGTATATCATTGGTGAGAATTTCAGATAAGTGTATGAAGATGCATTCGTCCCATGAAGATTTTGATTAAGAGATCCAAGAGATACTCATTCAATCTAAGGTAGAACGGAAGTGGTTGTCAGGCACGCGTTCGTGGGAGAATGAAGATGATTGTCACATTTATCACATTCATGTTGAAGTGCGAATGAATATCTTAGAAGCGAAATAAGTTGAATTGAATATAAAACAGTAGTACTTTGCATTAATTCATGAGGAACAGCAGAGCTCCACACCTTAATCTATGGAGTGTAGAAACCCTACCGTTGAAAATACATAAGTGAAAGGTTCAGGCATGGCCGAATGGCCAGCCCCCATGATCTAAGAACCAGACGTCCCAAGATGTCTAATACAATAGTAAAAAGCCCTATTTATACTAAACTAGTTACTAGGGTTTACAGAAGTAAGTAATTGATGCATAAATCCACTTTCGGGGCCCACTTGGTGTGTGCTTGAGCTGAGCTTGAAGTTTCCACGTGGAGAGGTCATTCTTGGAGTTGAACGCTAGTTTGTAACGTATTTCTGGCGTTCAACTCTAGCTTGTAACGTGTTTCTGGCGTTTAACTCCAGACAGCAGCGTAGAACTGGCGTTCAACGCCCTTTTACCTCATCTAAACTCGGCCAAAGTATGGACTATTATATATTTCTAGAAAGCCCTGGATGTCTACTTTCAAACGCAATTGGAAGCGCGCCATTTTGAGTTCTGTAGCTCAGGAAAATCCACTTTGAGTGCAGGGAGGTCAGAATCCAACAGCATCAGCAGTCCTTCTTCAACCTCTGAATCTGATTTTTGCTCAAGTCCCTCAATTTCAGCCAGAAAATACCTGAAATCATAGAAAAACACACAAACTCATAGTAAAGTCTAGAAATGTGAATTTAACATAAAAACTAATGAAAACATCCCTAAAAGTAACTAGATTCTACTAAAAACATACTAAAAAAAATGCCAAAAAGCGTATAAATTATCCACTCATCACAACACCAAACTTAAATTGTTGCTTGTCCCAAGCAACTGAAAATCAAATAGGATAAAAAGAAGAAAATATACTATAAATTCCAAACTATCAATGAAACATAGCTCCAATCAGATGAGCGGGACTTGTAGCTTTTTGCCTCTTGAATAGTTTTGGCATCTCACTTTATCCATTGAGGTTCAGAATGATTGGCATCTATAGGAACTCAGAGTTCAGATAGTGTTATTGATTCTCCTAGTTTAGTATGTTGATTCTTGAACACAGCTACTTTATGAGTCTTGGCCGTGGCCCTAAGCACTTTGTTTTCCAATATTACCACCGGATACATAAATGCCACAGACACATAACTGGGTGAACCTTTTCAGATTGTGACTCAGCTTTGCTAAAGTCCCCAATTAGAGGTGTCCAGGGTTCTTAAGCACACTCTTTTTTTTTTTTTGCTTTGGACCTTGACTTTAACCGCTCAGTCTCAAGTTTTCACTTGACACCTTCACGCCACAAGCACATGGTTAGGGACAGCTTGGTTTAGCCGCTTAGGCCAGGATTTTATTCCTTTAGGCCCTCCTATCCACTGATGCTCAAAGCCTTGGGATCCTTTTTATTACCCTTGCCTTTTGGTTTTAAGGGCTATTAGCTTTTTGCTCTTGCCTTTTGGTTTTAAGAGCTTTTGGCTTTATCTGCTTGCTTTTGCTCTCTCTTTTTTTTTTCGCTATTTTTTTTTTGCAAGCTTTGTTTTTTTTTTCTGTTTTTTTCTTGCTTCAAGAATCATTTTTATGATTTTTCAGATTATCAAATAACATTTCTCCTTGTCATCATTCTTTCAAGAGCCAACATATTTAATATTCTTAAACAACAACTTCAAAATATATATTCACTGTTCAAGCATTCATTCAGAAAACAAGAAGCATTGTCACCACATTAATATAATTAAACTAAGTTCAAGGATAAATTCGAAACTCATGTACTTCTTGTTCTTTTAAATTAAAACAGTTTTCATTTAAGAGAGGTGATGGATTCATAGGACATTCATAACTTTAAGACAAAGTTACTAAATACTAATGATCATGTAATAAGACACAAAATGGATAAGCACTTAACATAAAGAAAACGAAAAACAGAGAATGAAAGAACAAGGAATAAGTCCACCTTAGTGATGGTGGCGTTTCCTTCTTGAGGAACCAATGATGTCCTTGAGCTCTTCTATGTCTCTTCCTTGTCTTTGTTGCTCCTCCCTCATTGCTTTTTGATCTTCTCTAATTTCATGAAGGATGATGGAGT
>NC_029787.2:77682990-77733339 GCF_000816755.2 Arachis ipaensis
TTTTCTTAGTGATGGGCTTGTGAGATGAATCTTTCCATCTCCCATGGCTCAGAGGTGGAAGCAATTGTCTTCCCTTTCCTCTTTCTTGAGGTTTCTCTGGCCTTAGGTGCCATCAATGGTTATGGAAAAACAAAAAAGCTATGCTTTTTCCACACCAAACTTAGAATATTGCTCGCCCTCAAGCAAAAGAAGAAAGAATAAAGAAGAAGAAGAAGAAGAAAAAGATATAGAGGAGATGGAGGGATGTGTGTATTCGGCCATATAGGTGGGATTGGGTGGGAAAGAGATGTTGAATTTTGAAGGTAGGTGGGTGTATGGATGTGAGTGGTAAATGGAAAACAGAAGGGATGACCATGAATGGAGAGAGAGAGGGTGAGGTAGGTGGGGATCCTGTGAGGTCCACAGATCCTAAGGTGTTAAGGATTTACATCCCTGCACCAATTAGGCATGTAAAATGCCTTTGCATGCAATTCTGGCGTTTAAACGCCGAACTGATGCTTGTTCTGGGCGTTCAACGCCCAGATGCAGCATATTTCTGGCGTTGAACGCCAGCCAGATGCTTGTTTCTGGCGTTCAGCGCCAGCTCTTCTTCACTATGCATTTCTGGCGTCTGAACGCCAGGATGCTGCTTGTTTCTGGCATTCAACGCCAGAAACATGCTCTGTTCTGGCGTTGAACGCCAGCCAGATGCTCCTTACTGGCGTTTAAACGCCAGTAAGATCCTCCTCCAGGGTGCGATTTTTCTTCTGCTATTTTTGATTCTGTTTTCAATTTTTATATTTACTTTGTGACTCCACATGATCATGAACCTAATAAAACATGAAAAGAACAACAAAATTAAAATAAAATTAGATAAATAAAAATTGGGTTGCCTCCCAATAAGCACTTCTTTAATGTCAATAGCTTGACAGTGGGCTCTCATGGAGCCTCACAGATGTTCAGAGCATTGTTGAGACTCTCCAATACCAAACTTAGAGTTTGGATATGGGAGTTAAACACCAAACTTAGAGTTTGGTTGTGGCCTCCCAACACCAAACTTAGAGTTTGACTGTGGGGGCTCTGGTTGACTCTGTTTTGAGAGAAGCTTACTGTGCCTCTTTTCCATGATTACAGAAGGATGTCCTTGAGTTTTAAACTCAAGGGAGTCCTCATTCAATTGAAGGACTAGTTCACCTCTGTTAACATCAATCACAGCTCTTGCTGTGGCTAGGAAGGGTCTTCCAAGGATGATGGATTCATCCTCATCCTTCCCAGTATCTAGGATTCTGAAATCAGCAGGGATGTAAAGGTCTTCAACCTTTACTAATATGTCCTCTACTTGTCCATAAGCCTGTTTTCTGGAATTGTCTGCCATCTCTAATGAGATTTTAGCAGCTTGTACCTCAAAGATTCCTAGTTTCTCTATTACAGAGAGGGGCATGAGGTTTATCCCTGAACCAAGGTCACACAGAGCCTTTTCAAAGATCATGGTGCCTATGGTACAAGGTATTAGGAACTTTCCAGGATCCTATTTCTTCTGAGGCAATGTCAGTTGATCTAGATCACTCAGTTCATTGGTGAACAAGGGAGGTTCATCTTCCCAAGTCTCAATACCAAATAATTTGGTATTCAGCTTCATGATTGCACCAAGGTACTTGGTAACTTGCTCCTTAGTAACATCCTCATTCTCTTCAGAAGAGGAATACTCATCAGAGCTCATGAATGGCATAAGGAGGTTTAATGGAATCTCTATGGTCTCTAGATGAGCCTCAGATTCCTTTGGTTCCTCAAAGGGAAACCCCTTATTGATCACTGGACGTCCCAGGAGGTCTTCCTCCTTGGGATTCACGTCCTCCCCTTCCTCTTTGGATTCGGCCATGATGGTCATTTCAATGGCCTTGCACTCTCCTTTTGGATTTTCTTCTGTATTGCTTGGGAGAGTACTAGGAGGGATTTCAGTGACCCTTTTACTCAGCTGGCTCACTTGTGCTTCCAAATTTCTAATGGAGGACCTTGTTTCATTCATGAAACTTACAGTGGCCTTAGATAGATCAGAGACTAAGTTTGCTAAATAAGAGGTATTTTGTTCAGAGTTCTCTGTCTGTTGCTGAGTGGATGATGGAAAAGGTTTACTATTGTTAAACCTATTTCTTCCACCATTATTAAAGCCTTGTTGAGGCTTTTGATCCTTCCATGAGAGATTTGGGTGATTTCTCCATGAGGGATTATAGGTGTTTTCATATGGTTCACCCATGTAATTCACCTCTGCTATTACAGGGTTCTCAGGATCATAAGCTTCTTCTTCAGAAGATGCCTCTTGAGTACTGTTGGATGCAGCTTGCATTCCATTCAGACTCTGAGAAATCATATTGACTTGCTGAGTCAATGTTTTGTTCTGAGCCAATATGGCATTCAGAGTATCAATTTCAAGAACTCCCTTCTTCTGAGGCGTCCCATTACTCACAGGATTCCTCTCTGAAGTGTACATGAACTGGTTATTAGCAACCATGTCAATGAGTTCTTGAGCTTCTGCAGGCGTTTTCTTTAGGTGAATGGATCCATCTGCAGAAGTATCCAATGACATCTTAGCTAATTCAGACAGACCATCATAGAATATATCCAGGATGGTCCATTCTGAAAGCATGTCAGAAAGACACTTTTTGGTCAGTCCTTTTTATCTCTCCCAAGCTTCATAGAGGGATTCACCTTCTTTCTGTCTGAAGGTCTGAACATCCACTCTAAGCTTACTCAGCTTTTGAGGAGGAAAGAACTTGGCTAAGAAGGCCTTAACCAGCTTATCCCAAGAGTTCAGGCTATCCTTAGGTTGAGAGTCCAACCATACTCTAGCTCTGTCTCTTACAGCAAAAGGGAAAAGCATAAGCCTGTAGACTTCAAGATCTACTCTATTAATCTTAACAGTATCACATATCTACAAGAATTCAGTTAAGAACTGAAAAGGATCTTCAGATGGAAGTCCATGAAACTTGCAGTTCTGCTGCATCAGAGAAACTAATTGAGGTTTCAGCTCAAAATTGTTTGCTCCAATGGGAGGAATGGAGATGCTTCCTCCATGTAAATTGGAATTAGGTACAGTAAAGTCACCAAGCATCCTCCTTGCATTATTATTATTTTTGGCTGCCATCTCCTCTTCTTGTTCGAAAATTTCTGACAGGTGCTTGCTGGATTGTTGTAATTTAGCTTCTCTTAGTTTCCTCTTCAGAGTCCTTTCAGGTTCAGGGTCTGCTTCAACAAGAATGTTCATGTCCTTGCTCCTGCTCATATGAAAAAGAGGGAACAGAAAAATAATAATAATAGGGATCCTTTTTATCTAAGTATAGAGGTCCCTGTGTGAGTAGAAGAAAAGAAGAGTAATGTAAAGAAAGAAACACAAGGGTGAGGAGAGCAGAGATATGAGATGAAGAGAAGTGTTAGTAGATGAATAAATAAATAGAAGGAGATGAGAGAGAAAGAAAATTTTCGAAAATTATTTTTGAAAAAGAGTTAGTGATTTTCGAAAATAGTTTTTGAAAAAGGTTAGTAATTTTCAAAAATTAAAATAAAAAATTAAAATAATTAGTTAATTAAAAAGAATTTTTGAAAAAGAGAGAAGATATTTTTGAAAATCAGAGAGAGAGAGAGAGAGTTAGTTAGGTAGTTTTGAAAAAGATAAGAAACAAACAAAAAGTTAGTTAGTTAGTTGAAACAAATTTTGAAAATCAATTTTGAAAAGATAAGATAAGAAGTTAGAAAAGATATTTTAAATTCAAATTTTTTGAAAAAGATATGATTTTGAAAAAGATAAGATAAAAAGATATTTTTGAAAAGATATGATTGAAATTAGTTTTGAAAAAGATTTAATTTTTAAAATCACAATTAATGATTTGATTCACAAGAAATCACATAATATGATTCTAGAACTTAAAGTTTGAATCTTTCTTAACAAGTAAGTAACACACTTGAAATTTTTGAATCAAAACGTTAGTTGTTGATGATATTTTCGAAAATTATGAGATAAAATTAAGAAAAATATTTTTGAAAAATATTTTTATAATTTTCGAAAATAAATAAGAAAAATAAAAAAGATTTGATTTTTGAAAAAGATTTTGAATAGATAAGATTTTTAAATTGAAAATTTGATTTGACTCATAAGAAACAACTAATTTTAAAAAATTTTGAAAAAGTCAACTCAAATTTTCGAATTTATGAGAAGAAAAAGGGAAAGATATATATTTTTTTTAAATTTTTAATGATGAGAGAGAAAAACATGAGAATGATGCAATGCATGAAAGTTATGGATCAAAACAATGAATGCATGCAAGAATGCTATGAATGTCAAGATGAACACCAAGAACACATTGAAGATCATGATGAACATCAAGAACATATTTTTGAAAAATTTTTTATGCAAAGAAAACATGCAAGACACCAAACTTAGAAATCTTTCATGTTTAGACACTATGAATGCAAAAATGCACATGTAAAACAAGAAAAGATGCAAAACAAGAATTTTTTTGTATTTTTCGAAAATTATTTGTGAAAAAGAAAAATAAGGATTCCAAAATTTTTAATATGAATTCCAGGAATCTTGCACTCTTAGTCTAAAGCTCCAATCTGAGGGTTAGACATGGCTTAATAGCCAGTCAAGCTTTAGCATGTAACATCAGAATATACTGCTCATTACTTATCAAATTAACTTGCCTCTATACTGATGGTTGGAAGCCCCTATCCAAAAGAATTAGACATGGCTTTACAGCCAGCCAGGCTCCAACATTTTTCATGAAACGCTAGAATTCATTCTTAAAAATTCTGAAGAAAAAATATTTTTGAAAAGAATTTTTATTTTTTCAAAAATAAGGGAGAAATTTTTTTTGAAAGATTTTTGAAAAATTTTTTTGAAAATAAAATAAAAAGAAAGTTACCTAATCTGAGCAACAAGATGAACCGTCAGTTCTCCAAACTCGAACAATCCCCGGCAACGGCGCCAAAAACTTGGTGCACGAAATTGTGATCTCAGGCAACGGCGTCAAAACTCTGTACGCACATCTTAATAAATTGTTTTTCATTCACAACTTCGATACAACTAACCAGCAAGTGCACTGGGTCGTCCAAGTAATAAACCTTACGTGAGTAAGGGTCGATCCCACGGAGATTGTCAGCTTGAAGCAAGCTATGGTCACCTTGTAAATCTCAGTCAGGCGGATATCAAATAGTTATGGAGTTTTCGAATATAATTAAAAATAAACAGAAAATAAAGATAGAAATACTTATGTATATCATTGGTGAGAATTTCAGATAAGTGTATGAAGATGCGTTCGTCCCTCTGAACTTCTGCTTTCCTGCTGTCTTCATCCAATAAATCTTACTCCTTTCCATGGCTGGCTTTATGTAAGGACATCACCATTGTCAATGGCTACTTTTCATCCTCTCTGGAAAATGGTCTGATGCACTGTCACTGCATGGCTAATCGTCTGGAGGTATCACCGTGGTCAATGGCTGCATCCTATCCTCTTGTGAAAATGGTCTAAATGCTCTGTCACAGCACGGCTAATCATCTGAGGTTCTCGATCATACTGGAATAGGATTCACCCTCCTTTTGCATTTGTCACTACGCCCAGCACTCGCGAGTTTGAAGTTCATCACAGTCATTCAATCCCAGAGTCCTACTTGGAATACCACAGACAAGGTTTAGACTTTCTGGACTCTCATGAATGCCGCCATCAATCTAGCTTATACCACGAAGATTCTGATTAAGAGATCCAAGAGTTACTCATTCAATCTAAGGTAGAACGGAAGTGGTTGTCAGGCACGCGTTCGTGGGAGAATGATGATGATTGTCACGTTCATCACATTCATGTTGAAGTGTGAATGAATATCTTAGAAGCGAAATAAGTTCAATTGAATATAAAACAGTAGTACTTTGCATTAATTCATGAGGAACAGCAGAGCTCCACACCTTAATCTATGGAGTGTAGAAACTCTACCGTTGAAAATACATAAGTGAAAGGTTCAAGCATGGCTGAATGGCCAGCCCCCATGATCTAAGAACCAGACGTCCCAAGATGTCTAATACAATAGTAAAAATGCCCTATTTATACTAAACTAGTTACTAGGGTTTACAAAAGTAAGTAATTGATGCATAAATCCACTTCCGGGGCCCACTTGGTGTGTGCTTGGGCTGAGCTTGAAGTTTCCACGTGGAGAGGTCATTCTTGGAGTTGAACGCCAGTTTGTAACGTATTTCTAGCGTTCAACTCTGGCTTGTAACGTGTTTCTGGCGTTTAACTCCAGACAGCAGCGTAGAACTGGCATTCAACGCCCTTTTACGTCATCTAAACTCAGCCAAAGTATGGACTATTATATATTTCTGGAAAGCCCTGGATGTCTACCTTCCAACGCAATTGGAAGCGCGCCATTTTGAGTTCTGTAGCTCCAGAAAATCCACTTTGAGTGCAGGGAGGTCAGAATCCAATAGCATCAGCAGTCCTTCTTCAACCTCTGAATCTGATTTTTGCTCAAGTCCCTCAATTTCAGCCAGAAAATACCTAAAATCATAGAAAAACACACAAACTCATAGTAAAGTCCAGAAATGTGAATTTAACATAAAAACTAATGAAAACATCCCTAAAAGTAACTAGATTCTACTAAAAAATACTAAAAACAATGCCAAAAAGCGTATAAATTATCCGCTCATCAGGTGCGCGATGATGGACACATCCGTGCGGGTCAGAAAATTTCTATCGACGCGCACGCGCATTTGGCGCGCACGCGTGGATCGCAAAAGCAATCGGCACACACGCACGCATGGCGCACACGCGTGGAAAGCTGCACGTGACCTCATTAAAGGAAATCGTGCCTGGCGATTTCTGAGGCTCATTATGCCTAATTTCAAGCTGTTTCTGCAGGGACAAGACCCAAGGATGCTAGGGAGAAAGGGGGGATCACTCATTTTTACACTAGGACATAATTTTTAGTTAGTTTTTGGTTCTTGTGTTATTCTAGAGGGAGAAACCCTTGTTCCTCTCTAGATCTAGTTTTAATTTGATCTTCCCTTGTTGATTTGTGACTTGGATTGTTGCATTTTAAGATTACTTGCTTGTTAAGATTCCCATTTATTTTCATGCTCATAACTCACAACCCCGGATTTCTAACCAATGTTGAAGCACATGTTTGCCCATTCCTTGTGAGACGACCTGAGGTTTGAATACTTCGGTTATTTCTATTGGGGTTGAACTTGTGACAACCAGATCCCTCTTCTAAATTTGACCCCCGAGGATTATTGTTGGTAGAGCTATACTTGCAACGCGACCTTATTGGAAAAAAATCTTTACCAATACACCCTTGGGGCTCGTGTCACCTACCCTAGCCCACTCCTATAAATAACCCTCATTTTAACCTTTTATACACATCAAATCCCCCTTTGGCCGAATTGCTCTCCCCCTCCATCTCCTTCTATTTTCTTCTTCTTCTACTCCATTCTTCTCTTTTCTTTATTTTTACTCGAGGACGAGCAAAGCTTTTAAGTTTGGTGTGGGAAAATCATTTCTTTTTGCTTTCCATTATCGCTTATGGCACCCAAGGTTGGAGAATCCTCAAGAAAGAGGAAAGGAAAGGCAGTAGCCACCACCTCTGAATCTTGGGAAATGGAGAGATTCATCACTAAAGCCCACCAAGACCACTTTAATGAAGTAGTGGCAGAGAAAAAGGTGATCCCTAAGGTCCCTTTCAGGCTCAAGAAGAATGAGTATCCGGAAATCCAAAGAGAGATCTGAAGAAGAGGTTGGAAAGTTCTAACCAATCCCATCCAAGAGGTTGGGATCTTAATGGTGCAAGAGTTCTATACTAATACATGGGTCACATAAAACCATTACATTAATGTGAACCCAAATCCCAAGAATTGGAGCACAATGGTCCAAGGGAGAATCTTAGATTATAACCCGAAAAGTGTGAGGTTGGCGTTCAACTTACCTCTGATACAAGGAGACCCACATCCTTACACTAGGAGAGTTAACTTTGATCAAAGACTGGATCAAGTTTTCTCAGACATCTGTGTGGAAGGAGCACAGTGGAAAAGGGATTCCCGAGGCAAGCCCATTCAACTAAGAAGGCTTGACCTCAAGCCCATAGCTAGAGGATGGTTGGAATTCATCTAACGCTCTATCATCCCTACTAGCAACCGGTCAAAAGTGACTATTGAAAGAGCCATCATGATCCATTGCATCATGATTGGAAGTAAGGTGGAAGTACATGAGGTGATCCCTCAAGAATTGTACAAGATAGCTGAGAAGCCTTTCACCAAAGCGAGGTTGGCATTCCCACACCTCATCTGTCATCTATGCAATTTAGCTGGAATTGTCATAGAGGGAGATATCTCTATTGAGGAGGACAAGCCCATCACTAAGAAGAGGATGGAGAAAACTAGAGAGCATGCACATGAGCCTGTGCAATCGCCTCAGCATGAGATCCCTGAGATGCCTCAAGAGATGTATTTTCCTCCTCAAAGTTATTGGGGTCAATGGCATACATCTGTGGGAGAATTAAGCTCTAACATGAATCAGTTGAGGATGGAGCATCAAGAGCATTCCACCATCCTCAATGAAATTAGAGAACACCAAAGGGCTATGAGAGAAGAACAACAAAGACAAAGGAGTGACATTGAAGAGACCAAGCACTACATTGGATCCTCAAGGAGGAGCACCAGCCACCACCATTAAGGTGGATTCATTCTCTTTATCGCCTCTGCTTATGTTATTTTTCTGTTTTCTGTTATGTTGTATTGTCTGTTCTCTTGTTCTTATTGCATAATCATTTCCATCTATGTCTTTAAGCTATAAAATATTTCATATATCTCTCCACTTACTTAAAATAAAATTTTATTTGAAAAAATTTGAGAGATACATGAATTTTTCAAGTTATAAAATAAGAATAGTTGAATTATCTTGATGTGGTGGCATTACTTTTGTTTTCTAAATGTACAAATAAATAGTGCATATTTGAATTTGAAATTAAAAATATTGGCTCTTGAAAAAATGACGATAAAAGTGAAGTATTATTCGTAATCTGAAAAATCTAAAAATTGATTCTTGAAGCAAGAAAAAGCAGCAAAAAGAAAAGGAAAAAGCATGTTGCAAAAGAAAAAAATTATATGCATGCGAAAAAAAATAATAAAATGGCAAAAAAAAATAAAATGAAAAAAATAAAAAGAAGAAAAAGCCAATAGCTCTTTAAACCAAAAGGCAAGAGCAAAAAGCCAATAACTCCTTAAACCAAAAGGCAAGGGTAAAAGGATCTACAGATCCTAAGAGTGTGCTTAAGAACTCTGGACACCTCTATTTGGGGATTCTAGCAAAGCTGAGTCATAAATCGAATGGGTTCATCCAGTTAAAAGTGTCTGTGGCATTTATGTATCCGGTGGTAATACTGGAAAACAAAGTGCTTAGGGTCACGGCCAAGACTCTGAAAGCTGTGTTCAAGAATAAAAAATAACTGAACTAGGAGAGTCAATAATATCATCTGGATTCTAAATTCCTAAAGAGACCAACATTTTTGAGTTTTAATGGATAGTGAGATGCTAAAACTATTCAAAAGCAAAAAGCTACTAAGCCCCGCTCATCTAATTGAAACTGAGCTTCAATGGAAACTCTGAGATTTATTGTACCTTACTCTTCTTTTTATCCTACTGTATTTTTAGTTGCTTGGGGACAAGCAACAGTTTAAGTTTGGTGTTGTGATGAGCGGATATTTTATACAGCTTTTGGCATCATTTTCATATAGTTTTTAGCATGTTTTGTTTAATTTTTATTAAGTTTTCATAAGTTTTAGTGTAAAATTCACATTTTTGGATTCTACTATGATTTTGTGTATTTTTGTAAAATTTCAGGTTTTTTCTGGCTGAAATTGAGGAGCTGGAGCAAAAGTCTGATTCAGAGACAGAGAAAGCACTGCAGATGTGATGAATCCATATTTGATGATGATTTTTGGTTAGAATTGAATGGATTTTCATCATATAAACTTGCACTTATTCCCTGGAATAGCATGCTTTTGAATTTTCCTTCCAAATTATGCTTGATTATGAAAATATGCTTTTTTGTGCCTAATTTAATCTATTTTATTCCATTTGCCTTCCATTCGATGCCTTGATGTTGTTTGTGAGTGATTTCAGGTGTATAAGCTAGGAATGGGTTGGAGAAAATGGAAGAAGAGCATACAAAGTGGAGGAAACATGAAGAATCAAAGGAGATGAGTTCAGAGACGTGTGCATGCATACAGCTGCTTGTGCATACGCACAGCTTCCAATCAGAGCGCGTGGATTGCTTCGAGCGCGTCGGGCGTCCATTCAAGCATCACCTAGTGTGCATGCGCACGGCTACTTGTGCGTACGCACAGGACGGGATTTTTCGCAAGGTGTGCGGACGCACGCATCTGTGCGTCCGCACAGGTGTCCGTACATGACTTCATTAAAAGAGCACGTGACTTGTGATTTGGGGGCTTTGGAGGCCCATTTCTGAAGTCTTCTAGCTCATATTGGAAGGAAAATGAGGGAAAAACATAGCATATCATTAGGATAGTTTAGGAGTAGTAGTAGGAAGCTTTTACATTGGTTTTTCTCTAAGTTTTTCATCATCTATATTAGGGTTTTACTCAGGTGACACCGTCATGGTAGACCCACCTCGAAGAATCACCTTGAAAGAGGTCGGAGCTACTGATCTTGACTTGAAACCGCTCCAAATTTTGTATCCAGCTTTACATCCAAATTTTGAGCTCAAGTCCGACACGAAAAACTTGCTCCCCAAATACAATGGACTGCCTAGGGAGGATCCTCTAAAGCATCTAAAGGATTTCCAAGTTGCATGTGCAACTGCGAAAAGACATGGGGCGGATGAAGCCGCAGTGTTGGTCTTCACTTTTCCTTTCTCTTTGGAGGGAAAAGCGAAGGAGTGATTTTATACTCAACTGGGTGAAGTTAGATACAATTGGGACTTGTTGCGTAAAGAATTTTTGGAAAAGTTCTACCCTCCTCAGAAAACAGACAAGTTGCGAAGAGAGATCTCTTGCATTGTGCAACAAGATGAGGACACTTTGTATGAATACTGGGAGAGATTCAAGAAGTTGCTGGAGGCTTGCCCTTACCACAGGATTGATGAGTTGGTTCTTATCAGTTATTTCTGTAAAGGAATGCACCACCAAGACAAGCTTCTCCTAGATGCCGCGAGTGGAGGATCATTGACCAAAAACAAGACCGCTGCAGAAGCGTGGGAAGTTATATCAGACTTTGCTGACTCCACTCAGCACTCAAGGGTAAGGAGTCCACAACCGAAAGCTTTGAGTGAAGTTTCTCCCTCCGGAGATGCTATTTTTCCAAGACCCTTGGTAAAATGACAATCTTGTTGTGACAAATCACCCAAGGGCAACAAATTCCTCAAGCTTTGATAAATGCTCCATCTCAACCTCCAAGGATCGAAGGACCATCAAGAATATGTGGTGTTTGTGCTTGTAATACTCATTACACTGATGAATGCCCTTAAGTCCAAGAGGACACTACATTGGCAGTAGCCAACCCTTATCCGTAAAGACCAAATTACAACCAAGGATCCTACCAACATCGAGGCAATCAAAACCAAGGGTGGAGAGATAATTCAAATCAAAAGTGGAACCAAGCTCCTCAAGCTCATCCCAACCAAAATTCTCAAGTCTAATACCATCAACAACCCCAAGGTCAACCACAATACCAACAACCCTACCAACAACCCCCACAATCTCAACCTCAAGGGAAGTACCTACACCCACATAGTAGGTCTAGCCCTCCTCAAGTTAACCAAGCCCTTCCCTCCAATCAACCTCACATGAATGACACAATTCACACCTTCATGCAAGAGCAACGAGAGTTCCATAATAAACAAGAGGCATATATGGCTACGATAGACGAAGCCCTTTCCCGTTTAACTCTCCCTCCTCAAACTGCACAAAACACCCAACAAGCTTCAACCTCGAGTAATTTACCCTCCCAGTCTCAACCCAACCCTAAGGGTAGCATTAATGCCATTACCCTTAGGAGCGGCACTAAATTGGATAAGAATGTTGCGATGCCTACAAAGTTGAGTGAGGAGATAAACATTGAAGAGGTAGGAGATGAAGTGGAGGTGATGAGGGATGAAGATGAAAATGTTGACAAAAGTGAGGACGAACCATCCAAGGTCAAGGAGCCAAAGAGAAAGACTTTGCTTGAAGGGCCTTTGCCCATACCATTCCCAACCTTAGCCAAGAAGGCCAAGAAACAAGAAGAGCTTGACCCCACTATGATGGAAGTTTTTGAGAAGGTTGAAGTCACCGTCCCTCTCTTTCAGGCCATTCAACAAGTGCCAAAGTATGCCAAGTTCCTTAAGGATGTTTGCACTCACAAAGACAAACTTGGCAACCTCAACAAAAAGCCAGTAGATGATTGATAAACCATTATTTTATGATTTATATTGTGTTTAATTGAGTGGTTTTATCAAGTCTTTACCTACTTATTCATATAGATTGCATGAATTTTATAATTCCTTCCTAGTATTGTTTATGGTTGAAAACTTGCTTCCTAGAAACCTTTAATTAGTACATTTTAACTCTCCTTTATCCCATTCGATGTCATGATCCGTGTGTTAAGTGTTTCAGGCTTCATAGGGCAGGAATGGCTCAGAGAATGGAGAGGAAGCTTGCAAAATTGGAAGGAACACAAGAAACCAAGGAGATGACCAGCGAACACTGACACGACCACATGGCTTGCACAAGCGCGCGAAATGAAGAAATCACAGCGACGCGAACACGTGCCTGACGCAAACGCGTGGATTGGAGTCTACACAAATGACGCGAACGCGTGACAAGGAAAATTTCTGAATGACGCGAACGCGTGGACGACGCGTACGCGTGACCTGCGCGATCTACAAAAATAACAGAATACGCTGGGGGTAATTTCGGGCTGCGTTTTGACCCAGTTTTTGGCCCAGAAACACAAACTAAAGCAAGGAAACATGCAGAGACTCAATACACATCCACATACATTCAGATAGATTGATATTAGGATTATTTTTTTAGTTTTAGATCTGAATCTAGATTAGCTTTATATTGATAGTTTATGCTTTCGCTTTGGATTTTGGATGCTGAAGAGTCATTACCTCCGTGAAGACATCACTTTAGTTTGTTTCCATATTCCTTTACTCTTATTAGTTGCTCATTGACCATATTCAAATTAGTATGTTGCATTTTGGATTTATCAATATATGGAGTTACTTTTACTTTTAATTAATTTCAATTCTCTATTTTATTTTATTTAATTTATTATGTCTTCTTATATTTTTATGAGCATTAAATCCATGTCAATGGAGTAAATTTCCTACTTGACATGGGGGTTGATTAAGAAGAGACACTTGAGTTGGAATGTTTAAGTGCTTAGTTAAATTGGACGTTGTTGGCTAATTCTATACCTACTAACGCTAGACGTTCCCAAGGGAGAGGACTAGGATTTGCGGGTAAGAGTTAGCTCAATCACTTGACTTTCCTTTATTTAGTAAGGGTTAACTAAGTGAAAACAACAACCTCTTTATACTACACTTGAGAAGATTCCAACATGCAACTCGTTGGGAGACGACCTGGGACTCATACTCCCAGTATTTTTAATTCTAAAATTTGTGACAACCCTTTTTAAATTGAGAAGGCAGATCTTAGCTGGTTGAAAACTGTACTTGCAACGTATCTCGTTTATTAATTTCTTAATTGGTCAATTTCCGCTACCGTCAATGATTCTATCTCTTCTTTACTTCCTGAAAAATGGAATGATCCCGGCCCATGTTTGGTCACTTGCTTGATTGGTGGGATGAAATTCATGGACTGTATGTGTGATCTCAGGATGTGCATAAGCATTATGCCACTTCCCATTTATGAAAGATTGAATTTGTCACCCCTAAAGAGGTCCAGGGTGAGGTTTGTGCTAGCCGATAAAAGTATTGTGTCAGTTGTGGGGATTGCAGAGAATGTGCTAGTTAATATTCAAGGATTGCTCTTTCTAGTTAATTTTCACATTTTAGAGACCCCCCCTATTGACTCTAATAAGCCATCGTCCATACTCCTTGGGAGGCCATTCTTAAAGACGGCCCGTTTCAAGCTAGATGCGCATTCGGGAGTCTATTCTTTTGAGTCGGATGGCAAGTTAGTCAAGTTCACTTTGGAGGAGTCCAACAAGCCCGTTTTTGAAGCTTATTCTATTTTTAGGTGCGACATCGTTGAAGATCAAGTGATTGAGGATGGCAAGGAGCAAGAAGAGGAGGATGTTTCTAAGAAGTCAAATTCAAAGGATCACACTCAACCCAAGAATGCCAAGGAGTTGGAGATTTTCCTCCTTGGTGAAGTTTCCAAGTGACCAATAAAGCCATGCAAATCCAACTTAAGACTCTAAACCAAAGTGCTTGGTGGGAGACACCCCACCATGGTCACATTTTTCCAATTTTATCTCTTGTTTATAGCCTTTTGAGTTATTTGATTTCTTGTGATATAATGGGTAGCTTAGGTTTGGTTTGATGATTTTGAGTTCATTAAGTTAAATTACTTGTGGACCATGAAATTGTACTTGTTTGAATGATTTGGGATTGGTATGTTGATATGCTAAGGGTAGGAATCTTAGTTTTGAAGAGAAAAGAATTTTCTGAAACAGGGCATCTGTGCGTACGCACGAAGCTGTGCGTGCACATAAAAACTGTGTTTTTCGCCACCTGTGCGGTCGCACGAACCTGTGTCTCCGTGCGCACCTTGAAATGCCCTCTGGTCACAGCGCCAGCACAGCTTGTGCGTGCGCGCTACCCTGTTTTCTCTGATCTGTGCATGCGCACAGCTGCGTGCGTACGCACACGTCCCCTCTCATACTTCATCTGTGTGGCCACACAGACGTGTGCGCCCGCATACCAATTGCAGACCCCTCTGGTGGGAGTGAGGGAACAGCTTGTGCGCATGCTCAACCTCCCCCATTTTTGGCCTCTGTGCGTGCGCACGGACCTGTGTGCGCACGCACACATGATTCTGTCCTCAAGTGAAAAAAAAAACCTGTCTGTGCGGTCGCACCTCTTTATGCGTCCGCACGTCTTTATGTAACCTCTCTGGTTGCAACGATCGCACGCTGTGTGCATTTGCACCTTTCTAAGTTTTCGTCTCTGTGCGTCCGCACAGGCCCCTGTGCGCCCGCACACATCGCGTTTTGGGCGTTAACAGGGCAACCTGCTCTGTTGAGAGGCAGCTCCTCTCTTTTCTTCTTTTCTTCATAGCTGCTCTCTCTCTCTCTCTCTCTCTCTCTCTCTATCTTCTCTGCCCAGCTCTGTCGGTCCCTGCCGCCGGCTACCGCTGCCGTCAGCCCGCCGTCGGCGAGCTTTCTCTCTCTCTCTCTCTCTTTCTCTTACTTCTCTTCTCTTTTCTTTCCTTCTTTCTTTTCTTTCTCTTTTCTCTATTCACCACCGGTGAGTTTTTTCTTCCGATGCTTCATTTTTCCGGTGAACCCAAATGCCATGATTTTGCAATGGCTATAAGAAGTGCCATTGTTCCTCCCTAGTTCTTATTCTTTTCAACCTCTATATCTCAGGTTCTTGTTTTTTTTCCTTTCTATTTATGTTAATATTTTTGCAATTGCTTTCATTTCTTTTATGTTGCTTAGATTTAATTAGCTACTTTCTTTGTTGTTTCTTTGTATTGCAAAGTGTTGTTGCTTGATTGTTGGGTTGGTTATGATCAAATTTGAGCTTAGTTGTGATGAACTTGCACATTGCATACCACATGTTCGATAAAATACCTCAATGATTATTTTATTTGATTCATATGACTTGGCCATCCTATGTGTTCAATTTATCTTTTGTTAGGCATATTGTATGAATTGTGCAACTTCTATTATGACTTTTGATGGTAATTAAGTGAATTCACCAATGCATTTCCTTGATTGTTGATGTGAAATTTTGGTTGCAAATGCATTATGTTGGTGTAATTTAAGTTTCATTGTTCATCTTGGAATTTATATTGAGTAACCACTTTACAAATGTTCACCTTTTAATGATGTCTTGATCAAACATCTTTTGGCTTCCAATTAAGAATATTGTATGTGTGATTACCACTTCTTGAGGATGAACAATTGACAATCCCCTTTTGGTGCTTGCTTGAAGTTGCTTTCATTTCTCTGTTTTATATTTGCAACTTGAGCACTTAGTCGTGAAGCTTTGAACTGTAAATTACCTTAAGGGTGTGATTGCCGTGATATCCGGCCGGTGTGTGTGTTCCAACGGCACGCATCATTGGAATATACACACCGTATTTTTGTAAATCACACTATTTCTATAAGCTCTTTTAACCTTGTTAGTGCTTCCTTAATGATTTTACCTTATTGTTGCCCTATGATCTCGAAGTTCTTTTATTTGTATTTTCAGGATGAGGAAGAAGGGTAAGGCACTGGTTACTTTGCTGATTGAGCAGACCACCGCTCGCTTACTGACGAACTGAAGATTGATGGTTTAAAATTTACAATAAATTCTCGTTGCAAGTATAGTTTCTAAACCAACAAAAATTCTTTCGTACAAAAACTTGTTTGTCACTTAAGCAAACCCAATAAAAATAAATAACCGAAGTATTTAAACCTCGGGTCGTCTCTCAAGGAGTTGCAGGGCAGTATAATTTATTATTGGTTATGAAAAAGGAAAAATCTTTGGGTTTTCAAAATAAGGATCAGGTAATTTAAAGGACAAGAAAATAAATTAATAATAATAAAATCTCTTGGCAAGGTATGAGAAATTGAGGTCCTATCATAGTTATCCTTATCAGGTGTGAAGAGAATTGGATTCTGCTCCCACTTAAATTAACCCTTGCTAAACAAAGGAAAGTCAAGTGGACAAATTGATTTGATCCTCAGGTCCTAGTCAACTCCTATGAGAAGACTAGAGTTATTGGAGTACAAATTAATCAGCGAGAATTCCAATTTCAATCAACAGCTGAGTTTGACAACTCAAGTATCTCCAATTCATCAATTCATCAATTAAAACCAAGAACATAAAAAGCTAAAAAAAATATAAATCTGAAATACCTCAAATTGCATTAATAAAAGAAATCAAATATAACATGAAAATTCATAAATTAAATTGGGAAGATAAATAAAAGGAACATTGAACCTGAAATTGAGAAGAAGAAATCCTAATCCTAAAACCTAAGAGAGATGAGAGAGCCTCTCTCTCTCTAGAAAACTACATCTAAAACCTAAAATTATGTGAATATGAGTTAATGTTTTTCTATGTAAATTTGTTGATTCATCCATTCTCTGGCTTATATTCTGTGTTTCTGGTTTGGATTTGGGCCAAAAAAAAGGGTCCAGAAATTGTTGGGGGCATTTTCTGCAGATTCCTGTACGTGGCGTCTGTTACGCGTTCGTGTGGGTCACGCGTTCGCGTCATCTAAGAGTTTTTCTTGTCACGTGTACGCGTCGGTCACGCGTATGTGTCAATTGCGTTCTGCTCAAAGCGCGCGACCGCATCATCTACGCATTCGCATCACTGCATTTTCGTGCTAGTCACGCGTTCGCGTCGTCCATGCGTTCGCGTCGCTGCCTTTTCTTCAAAACTCCATTTTTGTGCTTTCCTTCCATTTTTGTATGTTTCCTTTTTGTCCTTTAAGCCATTCCTGCCCTATGAAACCTGAAAATACTTAACACACAAATCACGGCATCGAATGGTAATAAAGGATAATTAAATTTAATATTTTTAAAGCATAGGAAACATGTTTTTCACATATATCACATAATAAGGAAGAAAAAGTAAAACCAAGCAATTTACATGAATAAGTGGGTGAAGGATTGAATAAATCACTTAAATTGAGCACAAAATACATCATAAAATATGGGTTTATCAACCTCCCCACACTTAAACAATAGCATGTCCTCATGCTAAATCCAAGAGAAAGGGTAAAGTTAGAATGGTAGATTCTCATGCAATGCAATCTATTCTAAATGCAAACTACCTATATGAATCATGCAATTTTAACAATCATCCACCTATATATATAGAGCTTACATGTGGTTAATTTGTTTCATATTTTCAAGGAATCATATATGCATAGCCAAACCTAGATCATGTTAAAGCACTTTCACAATTGAGTTGGGTAAAAAATATTTCACAAACTTGCAAGACAATACAATTAAGCAGAGATATATGGTAATGAGCTATTGAACCCTCACTGGATTTGTGTTTACTCTCTAGTCGCTCAGTGTTTGGGGTTAATCACTCTATTCTTTTGTATTCATACTTTCTAAAACTTTGTTCTTTATCTAACCAATCAACAAATATTGAATACAGACATACAAAAATCATGAGGTCTTTCTCAAGATTGTAATTGGGCTAAGGTAAAGGTAGGGGTATATATAAGGCTAAGTGAGCTATAAGTTGAATCCTTAATTAGTCTAAGGTCTCACCTAACATATACATATTCTATATAATTTATAACTTCCTTGGGGTTTCCAATTTTTCTCTTTCTTAATACATACTCATGTACCAATTTCATTTTGATTCTTACCTCATGTGCATTAATTTCTTCACTAAACTTATTATTGGGGTAATTTTGTCCCCTTATTTACTTATTTAACTAAAAGGATTTTTTTTTACCTCAAATTGCATTAATAAAAGAAATCAAATATAACATGGAAATTCATAAATTAAATTGGGAAGATAAATAAAAGGAACATTGAACCTGAAATTGAGAAGAAGAAATCCTAATCCTAAAACCTAAGAGAGAGGAGAGAGCCTCTCTCTAGAAAACTACATCTAAAACCTAAAATTATGTGAATATGAGTTAATGTTGTTCTATGTATATCTGTTGATTCCTCCATTCTCTGGCTTATATTATGTGTTTTTGGTTTGGATTTGGGCCGAAAAAAGGGTCCAGAAATCGCTGGGGGCATTTTATGTAGATTCCTGTACGTGGCGTCTGTCACGCGTTCGCGTGGGTCACGCGTTCGCGTGGGTCACGCGTTCGCGTCATCTGGGAGTTTTCTTGTCTCATGTACGTGTCGGTCACGTGTATGCATCAATTGCATTCTGCTCAAGGCGTGCGTCCACGTCATCTACGCATTCGCATCGCTGTATTTTCGCGCTAGTCACGCGTTCGCGTCGTCCATGCATTCGCATCGCTGCCTTTACTTCAAAACTCCATTTTTGTGCTTTCCTTCCATTTTTGTATATTTCCTTTTTGTCCTTTAAGCCATTCCTATCCTATGAAACCTGAAAATACTTAACACACAAATCACGGCATCGAATGGTAATAAAAGATAATTAAATTTAATATTTTTAAAGCATAGGAAACATGTTTTTCACATATATCACATAATAAGGAAGGAAAAGTAAAACCATACAATTTACATGAATAAGTGGGTGAAGGATTGAATAAATCACTTAAATTGAGCACAAAATATATCATAAAATATGGGTTTATCACTTACCTGATGTTTGGAGGGATCGCCAAGGTAATAGACCGGATACCTTGGTTAACCGAAGAGCCGACTCTCAATACGAGGCTATTGAGAAGTGTAAAATCCATTGGGAGCGGCCGTTGAAGATTCCAAGCCAATACAAGGTGACTATTCACCAAAGGATTGCCTCGTTTCATTGGGAGTTTCTCGAGCGAGAACCCATTGAAGTCAATGAGACTATGGTGCGGGAATTCTATACGAACTACCAAGCTTGGGAAGCGAAGTCAGTTTTTCTCCGGGGAAAGATGTTGGATACATCCAATCAAGCTCTAGAAGCTATTCTGAACATCCTCCATATTCCACTTGAGAAGGATGAATATTCCAAGATAAAAGTGGCTGTCTTCAAAGGAAGAGTATCTCTGACTCCCATTCTTGAGAGAATAGGCCGTCCTAGTGCATCTTGGGAGTATAGCAAAGGGAGGAATTCTGTTTCTACTAGTATTGCATACTCTGATTTGAATGCTGAAGCTCGTATATGGCGTCAGATTGTGGCGGACTACATCAACCCGAGCACCCACACTACCCATGTGAGATTTAGAACTGCTTTGCTACTGTGGGCTATTATGCAAGGGAAGCATATAGCCATCTTGCCTTTATTGCATAAATCGATTTGGAAATTGGTTGAGAAAAAGAATATCAGCATTCCATTTCCGTCGATGGTGATGCGCTTGGCAAACACAGCGGAGGTAGAGAGGTGACCAATGGACATTATGTTCCGAGTTCCTAGAGGCAACAAGTTCATTCCAAGGGGTGATTTGGAAAGATCAACAAACATTACACCCTCCGAGAAGAACACACCCATAGCACCACCATCAACTCTACCAACTTCATCAACTGCTTTACCTTTTTTCCGACCTCTTCCAGATCTATTCCGAGACATCTTGCACGATATCCACCACATGGAGCATTTGGAGCACAAACATTTTAAGTGGATAGCGGCAAAGCTAGAAGGAAGAGACCCCAGCCCGATTTCTAGAGCTTCATCTGAACTAGCTGGGGAGGAGCATGATGCAGTTGACTATCCCATTCTTGAGTCCACCAGCTGAAGGTGGCCCCTCTTTATCCTCCCGGATCGTGAGCATGCACGGAGGACCGTGCACAAATTAAGTGTAGGGGAAGATCGATGACTTCAAGGGGGTAAAAATTTCTCTCTTAAAGACACTTTGCAATGTTTTTTGTAGTATTTTTTCTTCATTTTGAGTAGCTCTATTTCTATTGCATCTTGTTTGGTCTGTTGTAAATATTTCTTTATCATTTTTGGATATTTAGTAGTTAATATTTGCATGTTGCATGATAGAATAAATAAGTTGGTGAAACACCAAGGAATTTCCATGAAACCTTTTCTAGGGGCATACCATTGATTGAATTGAAGAAAAATTGTACTTACCAACTTGCTTGGAGTATTTTGTTTGTAGAACATGGAAATGAGCTAGAACAACATACCTTGTAAGATTTGAGTTTTAATAGATGGTTGCACTTTTCATCCATAATGTTGTTCTTGTGTGTGATTGTACTCCTTTTTTATTGTGATCATTGATTTGCATGATTCTTTATGTCCTGTATTTGTGTTTGGATGCATTTAGCATGATTGAGGCCATCTTTGATGATAAACTCACTAACCTATATGGCCAACCCTTTCATTCACCTTTGTGGATCCCTTTGAGCCTATGAATCCCCTTTTGTTCTGATGATAGCACATTACTCCCCTTAAGTGGAAAATCATTGATGTTCCTGAATTACTCTTTGATTAGCTTGGGTAGATTAGTGTGTAAATTCTAAGTGTGAGGGGAATTTTGGGAAGCATTGGTGATAGAGGCATGAACTCTTTGTGAAAAATTTTTGGACAATTAGGTAATGCTCATGCATTTCACTAATTAAAACGTATGCATTCATAGTTCAATTTAAAAAAAAAACTTATGCATAACAAAGTATGAATAAAAGAGTAAATAATGGATGCATATGCCATGTTTGAAAAGAAAACGCATGAGTGAAGTGAGATAGAAAAAAGAAAATGGGTAGAAAGGTTGTATTGTTATGTGTACATAGGTGATGTAGGATTAGGTGAACACTCAAGCTAATCAAGGAACTAATTCTTTAAGTCCACTTAACCATAATTCATCCTACCTAAACCCTAGCCCTATTACATCCCTCTAAAGACCTCATAATACTTGTTATTCATGCATTAAATACTAGTTGATTGTTAGATGACTTGCAAATCTTTGAAAAGCATGATAAAAGTAGAATTGAGTGGTTATACCCTAAACACTGAGCGAATTGAGTGGATACACATCCGGTGAGGGGTTCGATCGCTCAATTCTATGTTCTTACGCCTCATATTGCATCTTCATGCAAGTTGTTTAATTGGATAGTTTTGATAACTTCAATTCAATTCTTGAGATATTGATCTTAGTGCGTGAACTCTTTGCATTGGCCCTAAAGTTTTCTTGTGATGGATTGGAATTTCATGGTTTGTTTCTACTAACTCTCACATAGTACATATTGGTGATTAGCCTTAGGATAGTTGCATGCATTTAAGTAGTATATAGCATGAGGACATGCTACTGTTTAAGTATAGGGAAATTGATGAATCCATATTTGATGATGATTTTTTGTTAGAATTGAATGGATTTTCATCATATAAACTTGCACTTATTCCCTGGAATAGCATGTTGTTGAACTTTCCTTCCAAATTATGCTTGATTATGAAAATATGCTCTTTTGTGCCTGATGAGCGGATAATTTATACGCTTTTTGGCATTGTTTTTAGTATATTTTTAGTAGGATCTAGTTACTTTTAGGGATGTTTTTATTAGTTTTTATGCTAAATTCACATTTCTGGACTTTACTATGAGTTTGTGTGTTTTTCTGTGATTTCAGATATTTTCTGGCTGAAATTGAGGGACTTGAGCAAAAATCAGATTCAGAGGTTGAAGAAGGATTGCAGATGCTGTTGGATTCTGACCTCCCTGCACTCAAAATGAATTTTCTGGCGCTACAGAACTCCAAATGGCATGCTCCCAATTGCGTTGGAAAATAGACATCCAGGGCTTTCCATAAATATATAATAGTTGTCTCTAAGATATCCATTCGCACCCAAGAACATGATGAATGTGATGATTATGTGACGCTCATCATCATTCTCACACATGAACGCGTGCCTGACAAACACTTCCGTTTTACATGTAAACAAGCTAGAATGAGTATCTCTTAGATATCTAATACAGAGGACCGAGTTCGAGATATTAGAATCTTCGTGGTATAAGTTAGAACCCATGGATGGCCATTCTTGAGATCCGGAAAGTCTAAACCTTGTCTGTGGTATTCCGAGTAGGATCTGGGAAGGGATGGCTGTGACGAGCTTCAAACTCGCGAGTGCTGGGCGTAGTGACAGACGCAAAAGGATAGTAAATCCTATTCCAGTATGATCGAGAACCAACAGATGATTAGCCATGCAGTGACAGCGCATTGGACCATTTTCACAGAGAGGATGGGATATAGCCATTGACAATGGTAATGCCCTACATAAAGCTTGCCATGGAAAGGAGTAGGAATGGTTGGATGAAGACAGCAGGAAAGCAGAGGTTCAGAGGAACGAAAGCATCTCTACACGCTTATCTGAAACTCTCACCAATGAATTACATAAGTATCTCTATCCTATTTTAATTATCTTTTAGTATACTATAATCTCTTAATACATTTGAATCCGCCTGACTGAGATTTACAAGGTGACCATAGCTTGCTTCAAGACGACAATCTCCGTGGGATCGACCCTTACTCACGTAAGGTTTATTACTTGGACGACCCAGTGCACTTGCTGGTTAGTTGTACGAAGTTGTGAAACAGAATTAAGAACATGAACGTGCGTATTGAGTTTTTAGCACCGTTACCAAGGAAGGAATAATCACGATTTTGCACACCAAGTTTTTGGCGCCGTTGCTGGGGATTGTTCGAGTTTGGACAACTGACGGTTCATCTTGTTGCTCAGATTAGGTAATTTTCTTTTTGATTTATTTTCAAAAATTCTTCAAAAATCTTTCAAAAATAAATTTCCTTTTCTTTTCGAAAATCATTCTAAATTTTTAAGAATGAATTCTAAAGTTTCAATATGGTATGTTGAATCTTGGCTGGCCATCAAACTTTAGACTAACCTGGTATGATTCCTGGAATCTTGATTGAGGACTTTGTCAATTGCATCTTTTTATCTAAAAATTTATGCATTTTTCGAAAATTCATGCATTCATAGTGTTCTTCATGATCTTCAAGTTGTTCTTGGTAAGTCTTCTTGTTTGATCTTGATATTTTATTGTTTTGTGTCTTTTCTTGTTTTTCATATGCATTTTCAATTTGTTAATGTCTCAAGAATAAAAATTTTTAAGTTTGGCGTCTTGCATGTTTTCTTTTCTTGAAAATTTTTCAAAAACAAGTTCTTGGTGTTCATCTTAACATTCAAAGTGTTCTTGGTGTTCATCTTTGCATTCAAAGTGTTCTTGCATATTTTTCTTGTTTTGATTCATAATTTTCATGTTTTGGGTCATAATTGTGTTTTTCTCTCTCATCATTAAAAATTCAAAAATAAAAAAAAATATCTTTTCTTTTTTTATCTCAAAATTTCAAAAATTTGGATTGACTTTTTCAAAAATTTTTAAAATCTAGTTGTTTCTTATGAGTCAAATCAAAATTTCAATTTTAAAAATCTTATCTTTTTCAAAACTTTTTCAAAAATCAAATCTTCTTCAGTTTTTTTATGATTTTCAAAAATTTCAAAAAAATTATTTTCAAAATCTTTTTCTTAATTTTATTTCAAAATTTTCGAAACTTAACTAACAAGTAATATGATTGGTTCAAAAATTTGAAGTTTGTTACTTTCTTGTTAAGAAAGGTTCAATCTTTAAATTCTAGAATCTTATCTTTTAGTTTCTTGTTAGTCAAGTAATCAATTTTAATCTTAAAAAAATTAAATCTTTTTAATTATATCTTTTTAATCATATCTTTCTATCATATCTTTTTAAATCATATTTTTTCAAAAATATGATTTTAAAATATCTTCTCTAACTTCTTATCTTCTTATCCTTTCAAAATTGATTTTCAAATCTTTTTCAACTAACTAATTGACTTTTTGTTTACTTCTTATCTTTTTCAAAACCACCTAACTACTCTTCCCTCTCTAATTTTCGAAAATACCTCCCTCTTTTTCAAAAATTCTTTTTAATTAATTAATTATTTTAAATTTTAATTTTAGAGTAAAGGACATTTTCATCCCTGACCTTTTTTTTTTACGGACATTTTCGTCCTCAAGCAATGAAAAATACATTAAAGCCCCTGACCGTTAAAAAACGTGGACATTTGTGTCCCTCCGTTGATTTACTCCGTTTCCACTCGACGGAAAAGGCTGAGGTGGCACAGGTGGCGCTGAGGTGGCATGTAACGGAGGCCACGTGGCAATGGGGCAAAAAGTTATAGGACATATAAGTCCCTGGAGACGAAAACGACACCGTTTCGTCTCCTCCCCCAATCTTTGAAATTCGTCTTTCCTCATCCCTGGTCTGCACAGTGACGGCGCAGTGTAATGGGGAGTTGTGGCAGAAAGGAAATTCCTCCTTCCATGGCATCTGAAGGGGTATCATCCAGCTGGAGAAGAGGTGGAGGTCCGGTGGCCTCGAGCTCGCGTCCTAAGGAGAAGGACAGCAAACATGGCGTCTCACCAAAGTGCTTCTGTGGAGAAAACGCAGTCCTTTTCATGTCGAAGACCCGAAGCAATCCGGATAGATTATTTCTGGGCTGTCCCTTTTACAAGGTATGGAAACGAAATATGATGCACGTTTGGTTGAAGATTTGTTAGGGTTACTAATTTTTAGGGTTTAAATTATGTGGGTTGATTTGCTGCAGGCAAGACAACCGTATTGCAAATTTTTTGTGTGGCTTGATGAGCATGTTGCTGGACTTGGATTGATAGTAACAAAGTATATGGGAGAGAAGGAATTTATAGATGTAGAAGATGATCAGAGGCAGTAGGACATGGAAATGAGGATAAGTTGCTTGGAGAAGAGGATATTAGCTCTAGAGATGAAAAGAAAGCCAATAAGATGGTGTATCTGTGTCATTGTCATTGTGTTGATTTTGTTGTTGTAAGTTGTAAGAGTTGATAAATGAATCAAAAAGTGTGTAATATTGTTGCAGCAATTATAGGTGATTTCAGTTTTATTTATATGAATGATGATTGTATTGCCTGTACTTGTTGTGTAAGATGTGGAGGAAATTAAAATTGGTTCCCTAATACATAACATACCATTGCATTAGTCATCCAAAAAAGTTGTTTAGTTAACATCCATTTTTATCTGACCCACAAAGGGTGTTCAAAAAGTATGGGACAGAAACATAAATTGTTTGTACTACTTGTCAACAACCGTTACATAGACAAAAAGTTATCACAAAAAGCACTTAATGACAGTAGTCTTCATTCTTTCGAGTCCTTTGTTTTTGGAGAAGCGGGTAAGTTTTGGGGTGGAGCTTCTTGATTTGAAGCTGCAGATGGGATGGTTGATGGAGTTGGCTGTTGTGGACTAGTGTTGATTGTGGATGCAGCGATTGGAGCCGGCGGCCTGAAGATCTTCTGCTTTGGTCTGAATCTGGACTGTTGTGGGCGAGATGTGTCATTGGCTTTCGCTGGAGGTTTAAATGGACGACCTATAGTTGGGGATGGTGGCCTGGTTTGAGTAGTTGTTGGCACTGGAGGTGAAATGATAAGTGTGGATCTTGTCACCCTTGTTGGAGCTTGAGGCATAGATGGATTACTTGGGGTAGGTGATTCCATAACAGTGGGGTTTGGGGAGCTGACTGGTTGGCTGCTGGATGCATCCTGCAAATATGCATGTAAGATGTGAATAGAGTAGTAATATGAAGACAGATTAGTCCCTAAGCTTAGTAGTACAAATACAGAAAAGTCCCTGGGCATATCAGTAATCAGACATGGTAGTCCTTAATTATTTCTATACTAAGACAAATTAATCCCTAACCTTAGTAGTACTAATACTAAGACAGATTAATCACTATAGGGTTCTTACTTCTGAACCTGGAGCAGATTGTGACAGTGGAAGCACAATCAGTGACTGAGAGGAAGTAGCTGCTTTCTTGCTAGGGTGCCTTGTCTTCGGCTTCCAGTTTGGGTTGGAAGGGGCTCCTTTACATGTTTTATAGTTGTGACCCTTCTCACCACACTTGCTGCAGGATACAACGAATGACCTTTTCAGTTTTCCTTCTTGCATGAGTGGCTCAGCCGGATCCTTTTGCCTATTATGAATCTTTGGCCGTCCAATTGGCCTTTTGATAATAGGTGGGTCTGGCTTCGAGAACTCAGTTCCAACCCAAAATTCTGGACTTGGAACAGACTTAATACAGTGTGCATATGTTCTCCTGATGGACTCCATGCATAGCTAAGGGTGAACATAGTCCTGAGGGGTGTCATGTCTCTTCCTTATGGCAGCAAATGCATGTAAGCAGGGCATGCCTAAGGTAATGCAGCGAAGGTTAGTAATATAACCAAAATAACAGTAAAGGGAATTCAAATCAAAATAGCAATGAAACTGGACCAAGTACTGTACAGGAGTTACCAGTCAGTTGCCATCGATTGCATGAGCAACTGTGCCTAATGAGGTCCACATCCACCATAATTCCTTTCCGAGAAACCTCAAACCTCTTTCGTTCATTATCACCAACCCATTCAGCCGTCCACTTGGTGCTTAGGTTTAACAGCTTCTCCATCCTCTTTTCCTGAACTGGTGCTAGCCTCCCCGAGTGATTCTCCAAGACCCGTTTATGATTCACCATCCGCCTCATGAGATAGCATCTGATCTCTTCACACATGGTCAGGATAGGCTTATAGCGATAGTTTACTATTTTTGCATTAAAAACCTCACACATATTGTTTGTGAGGTTATCCACTTTTGGCCCATGGGAGAAGTAAGCCTTCACCCATGTCTCAGGTTCAAATTTGCTGAGGTACTCCTAGGCACCCTTGTTAACTGTCTTCAACTTCTCCATGCATTCCTTGAACTCAGCAACAGTCGTGCACCTGGCACACTCCCACACAACTTGTCGAATGTACAGATCCTTGTAACGATTGATGAAGTTTTTCCACATATGCATAACGCAATTGCGGAGCTTAGCGTGTGGCATAACCTCCTTTAACACAGGCAGCAAACCCTGGCCACAACATAATCAACCACACAGCAAGGAAATTAACCAAGTATGTAGCAATGAATATCATCAACAAATTATAAATGATCTAAACCAAGTAGGTAGCAAGGAAATTAACCAAGTATATAGCAATGACAATAACCATAAACTGGAGTTACCTTCTGTTGGTCTGATATGAAGTTCCAGCCATGGTTAGCATCGTCTCCTATGTCCCCTTGCAGATTGGTCAGGAACCACTTCCAGGCTTCCTTAGTCTCAGCCCTGACCACTCCATAGGCAACAACATAGAATTGGTTGTTTGCATCCTGAGCAACTGCTGCTAGAAACCAACCACCGTAATATGTCTTCAGAAAAAGCACCCATCTAAATGCAACAGGGGACGACATCCATCTTTGAAACCTTGTTTGCAGGCATCTAGGCAAATATATAGTTTATCAAAAATAGGGGGACCATCTAGAATTGGCATGAGCTCAAGCCTGGCTGATGAGCCTAGATTGCTCCTCAGTATTTCCTCACAATAATCCCTGCATCTCTTGTATTATTCCTTTTCATTTCCTTGGATCTTCTCCCTAGCCTCCTTCACTGCTCTATAAACCATTTTAGGATGGGGACAGAGGGCAAATTCCTCTTTAAGAAAATCAGTAGCCTCCTTTGTATTCATGTGTGGTTGGGTGGACATCCGTTTTTCAATCTTTTTACTTAGCCAGTGTTGATCAGCAGCGTTGCTGCCTAAATCCCTCGCACAATTGTGTTCTGGATGGTAGGTCTTCACTTGATAACACTGCAGACTTTTGTTGTATGACAAGTGAACCAAGTAAGGGCACTCCTTATCCCCACACCCCACTCTCACTCTCTCTTTGTCATTTTTTATCCATTTCACTTCCCGACCCTCAGCGATGAAAGAATCTTTAACTACCTCCTTGAACCTGTCTACAGTGGCAAACCTAGTTCCTAGCTCAAACCTGTCCTCACCATGAGCATACTCATCATTAAACTCTGGAAATTTTTCACCTCTGCCTTCATCATCAGATGATATGGGAGTATGTAAGCTTTCAGACTCATACTCAAACATTATCTCCGCCACCTCCGTTGGGAGCTCACTGACATAAAACCCACCCCCGACTGTATAATCCGGCTGGACATCAGCTCCTTGATCCCCTGCTTCACCACGTGCATGAGTCACATTCCCACTCCCTTCCCCTCTTTCATTGCCTCTTGTGCAAAATTGTCTTTTCTTCTTCCCTTGCTTCTTTGGTGTAACTACCTTCTTCCTAGGAGTATTTACCTTCTTCTTAGGAGTAACTACCTTCTTCTTACCCTTGACACCTCTTTTCCTCTTCCTAGCAGTGACCCCAACATTGTTGTCACTCTCATTGCTGTCACTCTCAATTCCAGCCGGTAGAGGTTTGTACAAGACGTCCTCTGTGCTCTCATACCCGTCATCAGATGAAGAGGAAGAATTCAGTTCCTCTGCAGTTTCATCCACCTCCCCTGCAGTATCTCTGTCCTGGGTAGCATCCTCAATAACCTCCGGCTCGTCGACAGGATGGTCAAAGTATATATGGAACTCACCTCGCCCTGGGTGCTTCATTAGGTTCTCTCTCATTGCGTTGATCCCGACATCCCCAGTCAATATGTTCATCCCGGATTCAAATTCAGTGCTTGATGGATCATACCAGTATACTGCCTTGTATGATTGGTAGCCCAAACCCTTAAATAGTGTCACTAGGTCTCCGAAATTGACAAAGTCTAGGTCCATCTCAGGGAACCTCTCCTCCTTTTAATTCTGATAAACCATTTCTCCACCAACTCCTCTTACGAAGTTCCCTCCATGATGAAAGACTGGAACCACAAACACGTCAACCATCTGAAATTGACCAGTGCAGAACTAGGATTAAAAAAGGAAACAACACAACATATGAAAGATACTACATTTCCCGAACACAATCCCTCCCCCTAATCCTACACAGCATGCAATACACCCCTTTTTCACTTTCTTTCTTACACTCTAAACATGCAAACACATTGCATTCCTAGCTAAGCATAACAAACTTACCTTGTGACGAAGACACTAGCCACGACCTCAGACGAAGCTTCTCCTCAGCCTCTGCCACCAGCGATCACCCCTGGCCTTTTGCTCTTCTACGTGTTGTATGTTTTGGAGGGAGAAATAGAGACGAAGAATTTTGATCGTCTTTGGGTTAGGGTTTTCCGTAATTCTCTCACTCAACTATGGGTCTTCTGGGTATTGTATATGGGGATTCAACTGTGTTGATTGGGGGAGGAGACGAAACGGCATCGTTTTCGTCTCCAGGGACTTATATGTCCTATAACTTTTTGCCCCATTGCCACTGGGCCTCCGTTACATGCCACCTCAGCGCCACCTGTGCCACCTCAGCCTTTTCCGTCGAGTGGAAACGGAGTAAATCAATGGAGGGACACAAATGTCCACGTTTTTTAATGGTCAGGGGCTTTAATGTATTTTCCATTGCTTGAGGATGAAAATATCCGCAAAAAAAAAAAGGTCAGGGACGAAAATGTCCTTTACTCTTAATTTTAATTTTATTTCCCCTTTAATTTTCGAAAATCATCAACTCCTTTTCAAAAATTATTTTCGAAAACTTCTTTCTCTCATCTCCTTCTATTTATTTAATTACTTACTAACTCTTCTCTTCATCTCATATCTCTGCTCCTATCCTCACTCTTGTGTTTGGATTATCCATTCTTCTTCACTCTAATTCCCTTTCTTCTTCTACTAACAATAAGGAACCTCTTTACTGTAACATAAAGGATTCCTCTTCTTTTCTTGTTCTCTTCTCTTTCATATGAGCAGAAACAAGGAAAAGGGCATTCTTGTTGAAGCTGATCCAGAATCTGAAAGGACTCTGAAGAGAAAACTAAGAGAAGCTAAATTACAACAATCCAGAGACAACCTTACTGAAATTTTTGAACAAGAAAAGAAGATGGAAGACGCACCTAACAACAATAATGCAAGGAGGATGCTTGGTGATTACACTACACCTACTTCCAAGTTTGATGGAAGAAGCATCTCAATCCCTACCATTGGAGCAAACAATTTTGAGCTGAAACCTCAATTAGTTGCTCTAATGCAACAGAACTGCAAATTCCATGGACTTCCATCAGAAGATCCCTATCAGTTTTTAACTGAGTTCCTACAGATCTGTGAGACTGTTAAGACTAATGGAGTAGATCCTGAAGTCTACAGGCTCATATTTTTCCCTTTTGCTGTAAGAGACAGAGCTAGAACATGGTTGGACTCACAACCTAAAGATAGCCTGAACTCTTGGGATAAGTAGTTGCCCAACGCCTTGCGGGGGGCGTTGTCGGCCGGTTGCCTGTATCAACGTAAGATCCTCCCTACCCGACTGCCCGATAACATCCACGTACTTATACGCAAAGCTGCACTTCCCGCGCTATTCCGTGGTTCAGTAAGAGAAGGCAATCCCTTCTCAATACCTTACCGGGCCTTGAACAAGAACGAGCCGTGGGAAAGTCCCCATCGACCTTCAAAGCAGCATTTAACGCCTTTTTGAGATAGGTGAGAACTTTATCCACTAGAAAGAGAATTACCAGATACGAATACAAATAGAGTTGGAATCGATAAGCCAAAAGCTTTCAAGTTAGCTATAGTAAGGTCTGATTACAGGAAGAGCATAGGCTCGACCGATAAAGAGATCTAAGGCTTCTTTGAAGATCGAGGAACGGAGTTTCGGACAATTATGCCATTCGGAAGAAGTCTTCTAAAGAGGGAAAGCCTGTTACGAGTAAGTGGAGAGGAAAGATCTCCAGAGATTCTTAAGGGCGGACACTTCACTTCAAGCTCCGTCTATGATCGGCTTGCTTTCTCGGTATCGGCGGCTACGCTTCGCTCTATCGCTAGTGAAAGAAGATAGCAATTTAAGTCGATTTACTTAGTTAGTCGGGACTTGCTTCTTAGCGTGCAGTAGAGGCTAGCTTTCCTGTAGTAGAGCGTGGGGAGAGTGACCATCAGGGCCTTGAATAGTTTATGAGGATCTTGAATTATACAGTGCCCTAAGATCCCAATCCCAGATCACAGAATTTCAAGCGAATGGCTTTTACTCAACCTCAATTCATTCAGTTAGGACCTCCCCTTATTTCATTTCTTTCCTTGCCAGCGTGAGGAGTCAGATCGGATTCATGCACTTGCATGGAATCTGGGATAGTGGCTATTGGCAGCCTCTCTTGGCATGAGCACTAGCATCTTATCTTGCTAACATTGGCTTTTTCCTAACATAACAGCGGCTACGCACCTTCTCCCTCACTTCAAGGAATTAGTACCTTGACTTTCTCCCAGAGACATGCTTTAGACAGGAATTCCATCCCCTCTAGCCAAAGAGAGGTTTTTCCTAGTACTTACTAGAGGACTGCTACCAAGCATTCCATCTTCAATCTCCTACGGGTATAGAAAGATTAATGGCATTAAGAGCTACAAGGGAATTTTTTTTCAGAAAAAGAAAAGAACCATACATAGAGGAGCCTTAACGCCCTTTGGCACACTACTGACTATATACCTATGTTGTAAGTTTTAGGATTAGCCCTAAAGATGCCCAAGGGTAGAAGAAGGATAGATCTTACTAATTATGTCCATTCTTTGTTGCTGCTTATCCCTTTTAGTTTTAGGAAGTAATGGTGCCATCTCCCGCTAGACCAAGCGAGTGGGAGGTTTACTAGTTCATTCATAGATCTTAGAGAGACTACCTCTAGCTCTATGATTGAGATTAGCTAGCCTTAAGCTCTTCCTGCTTCATTTCTTTTAATCACCCACGCCCCGGGTAGCGATTTGAGACTTCTCTTGAGCCTACTATAGCAATCGATGTGGAAAAAGCGAGTGAGATCTTTGCTTTATTTACGCTTTAAACTGCTGCTTTACCATCATTCGAATCATCTGACGATGAAACGGCGGTATGACTGACGTTAGTACACAACGAGTTAGGTTGGGGAAGTATGATTCAAAGGCTAAATCACTGGTTGTTGAGAGGTCTCTGTCAAGAAAAAGCTAGTGTGGGTATGGAATAGCTCCTCGAGCAAAGCGAGAGGATTTTCCAACCACAAATAGCTGGCAAAGACTGCTAAGGAGAGGCGAACTCGCGGGCAAAGACGAATTACGAGGTATCCGAATGAGCGAAGCTGCTATTGGAGTTCGAGAGCTAAGGCTAGGTTTCTTTACTGAAATATTGTTTAAGTCGAATCCGATGTGTCAGGCTTCCGATTATATGTTTATATATGTTTATCTCTCTATGAGACAGATCTCTCGCAAACTCTTCCTTCTTCCTCTCTCCCACTGCTACCCGATCAGATGCACCTCTTATGCTTTTTTTTATTTATTTTTACTGGAGATGGAACTGTTGGATCATTCACAGGGGTCTCAATCCATCGATCTGGTGGTTATGGATTCGCTCGCCCCTGCTCCGGATCCGCTGCTTTCTCTATTGCCCCTTTGCGTCTCTTGCCCCTACCTCTATGGTCCACGCCACTGAAACTGGGTGTCCCACTTATTGATAGTGCAGTTCCGCTTGGTGGGCTTCCTCCTTTTAAGTTCCGTGTACCATACAAGGGGCAAAGATTTCCTTTCAGAAAGCTTATCATTGAGGGGCAGAAGCAAGCACTTAGTTCTGCTAGGCATGGTTTTCAGTGTACCGTACTTTAGCGCAAGGGGTAGGTAGAGGAAGCAACAAGAGCTCCTTTAGCCGCACGTGAAGGAGCTCAGCACTTTACCGAAGAAGCTACGGCTAGCGCTAGCACTAGCCGTAGCTTCTTCCGCTTCTCCCTGCGGCCAAAACTCTTTGAATTCCAGGTATAGTATAGAAACTGTGGTATTACAGGATTATGGGATTAGGGGAGTTGAGGAGGGATAGGAATATTCTAGTTAGCATTTCCCTTAATAGAGTTTCCAAGGTAAAAAAAGGATAGTAAGATTATAGCGTACCCAATGGTAAAGTTCATTAGGGGGGAATCCATAATATGGGAGTCAAGGAGGAGAAAGAGAAGGACAAAGGACATGAAACTCTTGTGTAATTACTTAAAGAAACTCTTAAAAAAGGCTTGAATCCGCTTGTGGGATTAGGCGACCCTTATATTCTCAATATATAGGAAGGCAAGCTCGCTACTGATCCCGCCTTAACCTGGCCTATCGCGAAAGAAAGTCCCCGAAAATGCTTGTTCCCTTGGGCTCCAAATCTGACTAGCTCGTGCTTAGGAACTCAGTAAAGTGACCAATAAGTCAGCGGGCATTGAGGCAGGCAGTCAATACATACAGTACAAGTGGGGACTCTTTTTCGAAAGAGAAGGCCCCGAAGGAAAATCCCAAATAGATTAGAATCTTGTCGGAAAGCTAGAAGGGAGTCTTTTTCTGTCTGGGATCTCTGCAGACATCCGGATTGAAAAGGAGTTGGTAGGGTGAGGTGAAAGAGTCTTGGCTGAAGAAAGCGGCGAGAGAGGGGAAAAAGGAAAGGAAGGTAAGCATCTAGCTCTCAATCCATCTTCACTATCTTCCCTTCAAGCAAGGCTAAAAAGCGGAGTGGAATTGGCACTTAATAGCCTTTAGCAGAGTGGAATTAAGGTATCCCCTTCCCTCTAGGCTAACTGAACTGCCTTTCTCGAGGGAGAGAAAAGCCAAAGCGTAATGCTTCTATCATACTGGGATTTCTCCTGCGAATAAGGAATGAGATGAGGGAGAAAAGGATAGTCTATGCCACCCCGACTTCATACTGACCGTACTTCCGGCAAAGAGAACTAGTTCTCGAGGAAGATTGGTTTAAAGCGGCAGGAGATGTCTTAGCTAAGGCTGATTGAATTGCTAACTAGTCGAATTCCCTTATTCTGACACGGCTGGGACTACACTCCCTTTCTTACTCTATCTATGGAATCTTTCCCATCGCTAAATGCGTACTTACCGACATCATTCATTTTTTACTGCTTACTACTTCATGCTTTTCCTGCCCGAAAACTAGAGTTGCAGTGGGCGAAGGTATCAACTCATTTGAGATAGTTTCAAAGGCCTTTGGTACTTCTTTCAATCCCACCGGTCTTCTTATTCAAGTAGTTAACATTTCGCTCCGGCCGGATTCTAAGCGTTCCAAATTTGCTGTGATCCCGCCCAGGGGCTAAAGCTCATCGGCCCATTTCCACTAATAGACAAGCCACAATTCTAAAGTTTTTCATTATCCTATACCGGAGAAACTAATCAAAAATGGGCTTTTTCAAGGCTCGTCCTAACCTAAAAGCGGGTCGATGCCTAAAAACACGAGGTTGAGTCAAATGTCTTATTTTATAAGCTAAGGTTTTCTCTTCCATAAATAAGGTTTATTTTATGCCCTAAAACAGGCTATTTCATCGTAACTCTATTAAATTAAGGGCTCCTACCCACTGATCCATTTCCATCCCAGTCCGCTTGATTTGAGAAAGAATTAGAGCCGAAAGGACCAGATCTCTCATACGTGGGTTGCCCGCGTATCCTCGTGGATTCTCCTCGTTCATAGATAGATGAGAACAAAGATAGGTCCCAGTTAGGAAAAGTTCTTCAATAATCTATTCGCGAAAGACTTGAGTTACTGGTACCAAAACCCGTACCCAACGGCATCAGGAAATTAGATCCTCAGAACCGAAAGTCGAAGACTCGCTCCTACATCTCGAACTCTCAAAGGACGTTATTCTGATTGGCCCGTCCCAAAGAGACCGGACAGGCCCAAGCTTTCAGGAGGATTGATGAACCGCCTGGGGGAACCATTCCTCAAGAAAGACCATCAATGATGACGACTTCCGTCCGAAGCAAGAAAAGAATTGGGCGGAAGGTCCCATCCCTGGATACCAGGTACATGGCAACAAGGAAAGCGGCTAATCGGCTCCACCTCTGAAGGCGCACCATCTTTGGTACCATGATTGTCGTTGTTGAAATACCGCTTAAAGCATTCTTTCTAGATGCAAAAAGAAGAGAAAATGGTTTGGCTTACCACATGCGAATTTAAGAAGCTTATTTCATTCATTTCCCTTACCAGCTTTAGTAGCATAGATAGGGCCTTCTAGGCATGAAATAGGGGAACTCCACTTCTCAGGTATCCGCCTCAGGTTTTGTCAGTGAGATAAAGATCCTGTTGTGGAAATTCCCAACTGGATTAATCTTTTGATTCGATGTAGCACAGGATGGAGTGGGGAATTCAGTTGACAAGGCCGCCGACCGGAAACTACCTGGGAAAGAAGCTAAGCAAGGATCTATTTTAGCATTTCGGATCGGACCATCCGCTTAGTAGCCTGGAACCCTTTCTATGAAAGCCCTTGGTCCAAGAAGGTAGTGGGCATGTTCACTCGGTCGAGAGAGACTAGAGGAGTCTAGAGAGTCCGAGGCCTCGGTCTTATCCCTCTTTCTTACATTCTTCTTTTGAACCTCCAATCAATCAACTTGTCTACTTGCTTATCGGCATTTGTTGCCACTTGGGCGGAGCTGTTGACCTCTTCTTCGACCTTGAGGGAAGCAAAAGAACAAGACTAATGGGCTCACCCGTGGGAAGAACCCGATAAAGCCTAAAACCCCAGTAAAACAGCGAAAAACGGACATCGAGCAAGGGCGCTAGCGCAAGATTGAGAAGTCTATAAAATTGACCTAATCACCTGTGTGACTCCGTGAGAGCCCACTGTCAAGCTACTGACATTAAAGAAGCACTTATTAGGAGGCAACCCAATTTTTATTTATTTAATTTTATTTTTTATTTTATTGATCTTTTATGTTTTATTAGGTTCATGATCATGTGGAGTCACGAAAAAAATACTAAAATCAAAAACAGAATCAAAAACAGCAGAAGAAAAATCACACCCTAGAGGAAGGGCTTACTGGCGTTTAAACGCCAGTAAGGAGCATCTGGCTGTCGTTCAACGCCAAAATAGAGCATGGATCTGGCGTTGAACGCCAGAAACAAGAAACATCCAGGCGTTCAAACGCCAGGAATACACCCTGGGAAGAGCTGGCGCTGAACGCCAGAAACAAGCATGGAACTGGCGTTCAACGCCAGAAACATGCTGCACATGGGCGTTAAACGCCCAGAACAAGCATCACTTCGGCGTTTAAGCGCCAGAATTGCATGCAAAGGCATTTTACACGCCTAATTGGTGCAGGGATGTAAATCCTTGACACCTCAGGATCTGTGGACCCCACAGGATCATCTCAGGATCTGTGGACTCCACAAGATCCCCACTACCTCCACTCACCTTCTCCCCTCTTCACACAATCCCATAAACACTCTTCCCCAAAAATCCTTCACCAATCACCTCAATCTCTCTTCCCCATCACCTCTCCACCACTCACATCCATCCACCCTTCCCCATAAACCCCACCTACCTTCAAAATTCAAAATCTCTTTCCCACCCAAACCCTCCCAATATGGCCGAACCTACCCGCTCTCCCTTCACTATATAAACCCCTCCGTTCTTCTTCTTTTTCACACAACATAACCCTCTCTTCTCCTCCTTGGCCGAAACACAATCCTCTCTCCCTCTCCTTTATATCTTCTTCTTCTTTATCTATTCTTTCTTCTCTTGCTCGAGGGCGAGCAATATTCTAAGTTTGGTGTGGTAAAAGCATAGCTTTTTTGTTTTGCCATTACAATTGATGGCACCAAAGACCGGAGAAACCTTTAGAAAACTTTCATAGAAGGAGACATCCCCATTGAGGAGGAGAAGCCCATCACTAAGAAAAGGATGGAGCAAACAAGAGAGCCCATTCATGGAGTTCAAGAGACGCATGAGGAAGCTCATCATCAAGAAATCCCTGAGATACCTCAAGGGATGCACTTTCCTCCCAACAACTATTGGGAACAACTCAACACTTTTCTTGAAGATTTGAGTCACAACATGAATCAATTAAGGGTGGAACATCAAGAGCACTCCATCATTCTCCATGAAATTAGAGAAGATCAAAGAGCAATGAGGGAGGAGCAACAAAGACAAGGAAGAGACATAGAAGATCTCAAGGACATCATTGGTTCTTCAAGAAGAAAACGCCACCATCACTAAGGTGGACTCATTTCTTATTCTTAAATTTCTTCTGTATTTTATTTTCTTTATGTTAAATGTTTATCTATGTTTTGTGTCTCTACTTCATGATCATTAGTATTTAGTAACTATGTCTTAAGGCTATGAATAATTCCATGAATCCTCCACCTTTCTTAAATAAAAAATATTTCTAATTCAAAAGAACAAGAAGTACATGAGTTTTGAATTTATCCTTGAATTTAGTTTAATTATATTGATGTGGTGACAATACTTTTTGTTTTCAGAATGAATGCTTGAACAGTGCATATGTCTTTTGAAGTTGTTGTTTATGAATGTTAAATATGTTGGCTCTTGAAAGAATGATGAACAGGAGACATGTTATTTGATAATCTGAAAAATCATAAAAATGATTCTTAAAGCAAGAAAAAGCAGTGAATACAAAGCTTGCAGAAAAAAATGGCGAAAAAAAAAGAGAAAAAGAAAAAAGAAAAAGCAAGCAGAAAAAGCCAGTAGCCCTTAAAACCAAAAGGCAAGGGTAAATAAAAAGGATCCAAGGCTTTGAGCATCAATGGATAGGAGGGCCTAAAGGAATAAAATCCTTGCCTAAGCGGCTAAACCAAGCTGTTCCTAACCATGTGCTTGTGGTGTGAAGGTGTCAAGTGAAAACTTGGGACTGAGCGGTTAAAGTCAAGGTCCAAAGCAAAAAGAAGAGTATGCTTAAGAACCATGTACAACTCTAATTGGAGACTTTAGCAAAGCTGAGTCACAATCTGAAAACGTTCACCCAGTTATGTGTCTGTGGCATTTATGTATCCGGTGGTAATACTGGAAAACAAAGTGCTTAGGGCCAAGGCCAAGACTCATAAAGTAACTGTGTTCAAGAATCAACATACTGAACTAGGAGAATCAATAACACTATCTGAATTCTAAGTTCCTATAGATGCCAATCATTCTGAACTTCAATAGATAAAGTGAGATGCCAAAACTATTCAAGAGGCAAAAAGCTACAAGTCCCGCTCATCTGATTGGAGCTAAGTTTCATTGATAGTTTAGAATTTATAGTATATTCTCTTCTTTTTATCCTATTTGATTTTCAGTTGCTTGGGGACAAGCAATAATTTAAGTTTGGTGTTGTGATGAGCGGATAATTTATACGCTTTTTGGCATTTTTTTAGTATATTTTTAGTAGGATCTAGTTACTTTTAGGGATGTTTTTATTAGTTTTTATGCTAAATTTACATTTCTGGACTTTACTATGATTTTTTGTATTTTTCTATGATTTCAGGTATTTTCTGGCTGAAATTGAGGGACTTGAGCAAAAATCAGATTCAGAGGTTGAAGAAGGACTAGATGCTGTTGGATTCTGACCTCCCTGCACTCAAAGTGGATTTTCTGGAGCTACAAAACTCCAAATGGCGCGCTCTTAATTGCGTTGGAAAGTAGACATCCAGGGCTTTCCAGCAATATATGATAGTCCATACTTTGATTAAGTGAAAACGCCAGAAACAGGTTGCAAAGTGGAGTTAAACGCCAGAAACAGGTTACAAACTGGCGTTCAACTCCAAGAGAAGCCTCTACACGTGTAAAGCTCAATGCTCAGCCCAAGCACACACCAAGTGGGTCCCAGAAGTGGATTTCTGCATCAATTACTCATTCTGTAAACCCTAGTAACTAGTTTAGTATAAATAGGATTTTTTACTATTGTATTTACATCTTCAGATCAGATCTTTGATTAGTTTTATGCTATCTTAGACTTTTGGGAGGGCTGGCCATTCGGCCATGCCTGGACCTTATCACTTATGTATTTTCCACGGTAGAGTTTCTGCACTCCATAGATTAAGGTGTAGAGCTTTGCTGTTCCTCATAAATTAATACAAAGTACTACTGTTTTTCTATTCAATTCAAGCTTATTCCTTCTCTAAGATATCAATTCGCACCCAAGAACATGATGAATGTGATGATTATGTGACGCTCATCATCATTCTCACACATGAACGCGTGCCTGACAAACACTTCCGTTATACATGTAAACAAGCTAGAATGAGTATCTCTTAGATATCTAATACACAGGACCGAGTCTGAGATATTAGAATCTTCGTGGTATAAGTTAGAACCCATGGATGGCCATTCTTGAGATCCGGAAAGTATAAACCTTGTCTGTGGTATTCCGAGTAGGATCTGGGAAGGGATGGCTGTGACGAGCTTCAAACTCGCGAGTGCTGGGCGTAGTGACAGACGCAAAAGGATAGTAAATCCTATTCCAGTATGATCGAGAACCGACAGATGATTAGCCATGCAGTGACAGCGCATTGAACCATTTTCACAGAGAGGATGGGATGTAGCCATTGACAACGGTGATGCCCTACATAAAGCTTGCCATGGAAAGGAGTAGGAATGGTTGGATGAAGACAGCAGGAAAGCAGAGGTTCAGAGGAACGAAAGCATCTCTACACGCTTATCTGAAACTCTCACCAATGAATTACATAAGTATCTATATCCTATTTTAATTATCTTTTAGTATACTATAATCTCTTAATACATTTGAATCCGCCTGACTGAGATTTACAAAGTGACCATAGCTTGCTTCAAGCCGACAATCTCCGTGGGATCGACCCTTACTCACGTAAGGTTTATTACTTGGACGACCCAGTGCACTTGCTGGTTAGTTGTACGAAGTTGTGAAATAGAATTAAGAACATAAACATGCGTATTGAGATTTTAGCACCGTTACCAAGGAAGGAATGATCACGATTTTGCACACCGGTGCCTAATTTAATCTATTTTATTCCATTTGCCTTCCATTCGATGCCTTGATGTTGTTTGTGAGTGATTTCGGGTGTATAAGCTAGGAATGGGTTGGAGAAAATGGAAGAAGAGCATGCAAAGTGGAAGAAACATGAAGAATCAAAGGAGATGAGTTCAGAGACGTGTGCATGCGCACGGCTGCTTGTGCGTACGCAAAGCTGCCCAATTAGAGCGCGTGGATTGCTTCGAGTGCGTCATGCGTCCATTCAAGCATCGCCAAGTGTGCGTGCACACGGCTACTTGTGTGTACGCACAGGACGGGATTTTTCGCAAGGTGTGCGGACACATGCATCTGTGCGTCCGCACAGGTGTCCGCACATGACTTCATTAAAAGAGCACATGACTCGTAATTTGGGGGCTTTGGAGGCCTATTTTTGAAGTCTTCTAGCTCATATTGGAAGGGAAATGAGGGAAAAATATGGCATATCATTAGGATAGTTTAGGAGTAGTAGTAGGAAGCTTTTAGTTTAGTTTTTCTCTAAGTTTTTCATCATCTCTATTAGGGTTTATATTAGGGTTTTACATTCAAGTGCCATTTTCATTTTTGATCTTGGATTTTGCTAGCTTTCATTGTAAGTATTCTCTTGTTATTACTCTTTATAGCTACATTGTCATTACTCTTTCTTCTAATTCAAGTTATAGTTCAATTTTGCTTCTCTCTTGCAATTTTAATTTCTTGTTGATGAATTTGATATTTGATTTTTTTTTTCATGCTTTCTTGTGTTATTCTTGTTGATTGAGATCAATTTGTGCTTTTAGTTTCAAGCCTTTTCTCATTTTCTCCATGTTTAAGGTTTTTTGCCCATCAACTGTTTGACAAAATGTCAAACATGGTTTTAGGCTAAATTTTTTATTCTTGGCTTGGGTAAAGTGAGCAATTGGGTTTCTAGAGTTGGAATGTTCAACATTTAGTTTCAATTCTTGGATTGTTAATTGTTCTTGTTCCCACTAACGCTAATTTGTTGCTAAGGCAATTAGCAAGCAATTTAGGATTTGAGGGTTGGGAACACTTATGCTCATTTAACTTACTTTCCGATGTGAGGATTGATCAAGTGAGACTAATCCATCATAATTGTCATAGTTGTGGTTCCAACAAGGAAAGGATCCTTAGCTCACTCCAAGCCAAGACTCTTTTTGATGCTTTCAATCTTTCATACACTTTTATGTTAATCTCTTTTATACTTTACTTGTTTATATTACATAGTCGGTTCTTTAATTTCTTCATTAGCTAAATCATCATAATTTTGCATGTTCTTTTATTGCTTTATATGTTCATTTCTTCATTGTCAACCCCTTGATCACCACAACCGGAATTGCACACTCATTGTTCTAAAGTACTCCTTGGGAGACGACTCGGGAGTCAAATACTCTCGGTTTTGAATTAGTTTTGAATTGTGACACATCTTATGAGTTTCCAATTTGATTGATGGCCAACTTGTTGGGTTAAGACTATACTTACAATGCAAATTCCAATTTGGACAATCAAGTTCCTAACCCGTGCACTTGGGGGCCACCTACCAAGATGCTATTCGGATCTAACCTCCTTGCACTTGAAAGAGCTTTTCTGGAGTTACAGAAGTCTAAATAGAGCGTTCTCAACGGCTATGGAAAACTAACTTATAGAGCTTTCTTGAAATGTATAATAGTCCGTACTTTGCTTCAGAATTAAAGGCCCAAAACTGGCATCCAACGCCAGCCTCCTGCTCCAGTCCAGGTGTCCAGCGCCCAAAAGAGGAGACCAGCATCCAAACGCCCAAAGAGGACCCCCTAGCTAGTGTTCAATGCCCTAGAGGCCTCATAGCACGTGGATCTCATCAAGCTCAGCCCAAAAACTCATCAAGTGGGCCCTAGAAGTGAATTTTAGCACTAAAAAACTGTTTTACCCTTTCTTATGTAATCCTTAGTCATTAGTTTAGTATTTAAGGGATATTTTACATAATCTTAGAGGACTTTCTACCATATTTTCGTTGATCATTGTGTTGGTCTATCAGTATGAGTTTCTAAACCTCCTAGGTTGAGGGGAGGAGCCCTGCTGAGTTTTATGGATTAATAAAAGTATTACTGTTTCTCTTCAATACATGTTTGATTCAATTCTAAGATGTATCTTCGTTCTTCAACTTGATGAATGGGATGACTCGTGATAATCATCTTCGTTCTTCATACTAAGACCGTGTGCCTGACAACCACCCGTGTTCTTCTTGGGTTCGTGTGAATACATAACTGGAAAGCATCGAACCACCAGCTTGATTATACATCTATTATCCATGACTTCATTGGGAACTTCTCGAGACACCAGTTCAGCCGAGGTATGGGAAGATTAGGGTCTCTATGGTAGAGGCTAGAACCTAAAGGCGTATCATTCTCTAATCTAGAAGATTTGACATTGTCTGTGTCATTTTTAGTAGAATCATTAAGGGGAATGGACTGCAAGAGCTTCACCCTCAATCAGAATGGATCCACACTAACCCTGGGGTTCAGATCTGGAAAAGATTGGTGACCGCAACCATACGGTGTTGATCACATATAGCCTGCCATAGAAGAAATCATTCACAATTGAAGAAGACAGTAAGACCAGAGTTAATTCAGAAGGACAAAGCATCTCCAAGCCTTAACCATCTTCTTATCATTATAAATAGGTCAATCTAGTTTAGATCTCCTTATTTTCTTTTATGCAATTAATCAAACCATCTAGCTTTCTAGTCGCCTAACTAAGATCTACAAGATAACCATAGCTTGCTTCAAACCACAATCCTTGTGGGATCGACTCTGACTCACTCAGGTAGTACTTAGACGATCTAGTGCACTTGCTGGTACAGTTGTACAAAGTGTGGGGATTCGTGCACCAAGCAAAACGGAGCAATTTCCAAGCCTTTGGGAAGATTTCAGATTTAAGAATGAAACTAAAATTGGTTTTGGTTTAAATGAATTGGTTTTGAAATCGGTGTGGTACCTCCGGTTTACATGATTTGGTTTTGGTTTAAATTTCTATTTTGATTGATTCAAATTCAGGAGCTATGATTTTAAGAATATTTGAGGAAGTAAGATTGGTTGTTCTCCCCTAAAGTCTTCAGACATTCCGTAGAATTAAATTAACAACTCCTGATTTAAAATAATTAAGTGAATAGTTCAAGAATGTATGATTTTTGTGTTTTTCAAAGAGATTTACAATTGATATGATTTTGAAGGTACTTGGCATTTCTGAAGAATATTACCAAAAGCAGTTTTGGTTTTAAAGGAAAGTTGATTTGAGGAAAACTGATTCTGGCAAGATGTGAACTGAATACATTTTGTTTTTGAAAGTAAGTGAGTCAAGAATGATTTTGAAATCTGGATAAAAATGAGTTTGGTTTTGATTGAGACAAGATCTGTTAAGTTGCAAAAGTGTGTCGGGCACTATATCTCTTGGACAGTGAGCCGGGCACTATATCCCTGGGTAATGTGAGGACACTCGCATCTTTTCGAGTCACAAGAGTGACCCGGGCACTATATCCCTGGGGGTACCCAATTTTTATTCTTGACCGAAAGGCAACATCCCAAGGGGATGTGTCAGGTTGGCAGTTGAACTAACAAGTGATATCACGGTCAATTAGGACAGACATTCATCATATGCATCTATGTGACATTGTTTAGGTGTGCATATTGTAACTGGTTTGCCTATGTGAATAATTCTGTTTAACTACTAATTGCTATACCTGATGTAATTGCTCTTTGTTGTATTTGAATCTCATTAACTGTGTTTGTGGCTGATTGGTTGGATTGTGGTGAATTGGATGTTGATTGAGTTGCTTGAGCTTGAGGCCGTGGTTGATTATGTGATGGACGAGAGGCCTTGATTGATTTGTGTTTGAAATTTAGTACGTATGAAAAGTTAAGCTGGTCCAGCATTGATTTAATGAACCTATGCTTGGAATAGATTGGTTATTTATATAATCTAGGGAAACTTTTAAGATTTTTATTAAGAAATGAAAAGTTTTTGGATTTTTGAATGTTAAACCATTGGTTTTAAAAAAGGTACATAAGATGAGCAATGATCACTGTATTTGAAAACAGTTTCCTTTTACATATCTTGTTATGGCAATTCTTTAACCCTCTACTGAGAACCCTACAAAGGACAATGTTCTCACCCCCTACATATTTCTCTTTTCAGGATATGAACGAAGAAGTTTATGAAGATTTTATTTTGTTTCTGCTTATACGATATTTTGTATTACCTTAGTTATTATTTTTCCCTCGCCTTTATCCTTATAATTTTGTAAGAGGGACAGGAGTTGTGGTATGTAATGATTGTAAGTTATTATTATGTATCTGGTTTGTATGTATGTATGTTTTTAAGTTAAAAAGTATTTTTGGTTTCTCATTTGAAAAGAAAAAGTTTATACGTTTTCGAGTGTTAAAAAGGCTCCTATCTTGGTATTAAATATCTTTTATGGAAATCGTTGTAATATCTACACTATCAGAGTGGCGTAGCCAGAAGCGTGACATTCTGGTAGCAAGGGTGTTACATGAGGTCTGAGGCAGAGTATCCCACTCGCATCTTTTTTGGTCACAAGAGTGTGCTCGGACACTATATCCTGTAAGAGTGTGCTATGGCACTATATCCTAGGGCCATATTTATTTACGTGACAGAAATGTGACATTCCAAGTGGAAATGTTAGGTTGGCAATTGAACCGACACGTGATATTACGGCCAATAGGACAGGCATTCATCATGTGCATCTTCTATATGCTTGCTTGCTTTGCCTAATTGCATCTTTTTCCTAAATGTATAACGTGCTTACTTGCTTCCTGAATTACTTGTTTTAAATGTATATTACTTGCGTTTTACTTGCATGCACTACTTGTGTTTTCTGCTAGGATTAAGGATGTTCGGTAGGCGGTGGCGATGGGATCGCATGGAGGATAGGTTGGCAAATGTTATAGGACAATGAAGTTTCTATTAGTTAGAATATCCTTAGGAGTAGATAACCCTTTATGGATTTTTATTGAATGTTTCTAAGTTTTCAATCTTTCTATCAGTGTGAAGTTCTAGGATTGCCTATGGCATCTCGAAACTTTATATCTTATCTATTGAGTACTGTTAGCATACTGAGTACCTCCGATTCTCACACCATATATTGTTATTATTTTTCAGATGCAGGTCGCAACCCACCTCGATGAGTTTGCGGGAGTGACAGAGCGGAGGATTGCTTTTATCTTTTGTATTTTGGTTATTTTGATGTAGTATATCTCTCACTTTTGTATATTGCACTAGTTTCCTTAGAGGCTTACCTTGTTTGATTATCTTGTATCTATGATCCTTTTCTTACCTTGTACGCATTTGTTTATTGTGTCTGAACACTTTGTACTTTTGTATCTTTGTTTTTTGCGTCTTTGAGCCTTATATCTTCATCAGGATTCTAGCATATTATATCCTTGACTATATACTATGATATTGAGCTTTAGAACTATCGTCACGCTTTGTTATCCTTTACTTTACGGCTAGAGGTAGGGCTTAGGGTGATAGGATGTTACACCAACTTTTGATCTCCCTTTATGGTGGTAATTCCTTCTGCAGTGGGAAACTTCATGCACAAATGCGGTGTAGAGGCAGCTACTGCTAATCGATTTAAGGTAGTCCGACCTGTCAAGGCATTGTATGTTGACATGACATCGACCATAATATAGTCAACACTTAATGCCATTGATTGCATGCCCTTTCCGAAGGTGGTGTATAGGGAGATAAATCCAAGAGGTTAGATCGGCGTGTCCCCCAACCCAAAGAGGTTGTCTGGGTATACTTTTAGATCCTTGTCTTCTAACCTGAGTTTGTCAAAAGCGGGTTTAAATAATATGTCTGCCAAACTCCCTTGATCCACCAGAGTTCAATGGCGATTTGCATTGGCGATGATTATTGTTATTACCACTGGGTTATCGTGGCCAGGTGTTACTCCTTGAGCATCTTCTTTGGTGAATGAGATGGTTGGTAAGTCGGGAGTTCGGTTATCTTCTCCGACTTGGTATACCTTTTAAGATGCCTTTTCATGAGGATTTTGAGATTCCTTCTCCCACAAACCCCCCATCAATCACATGTATGTGTCATTCAATAGTTTGTGGGGGCGTTCTTGCCGACCCCATCTTCATCTCTCTTCCTTTTTCTCTGGTCGTCCGACCTTTCAGCCAAATATCTATCTAGCTGACCTTCTATGGCCAACTTTTCTATGACATTCTTTAAATCATAACAATCATTGGTAGAATGTCCATAAAGCTTGTGGTACTCATAGTATTCTATCTGGCTTTCTACCTTTTGTGTTTGATTGGGCAAGGAGGTGGAAGTTTCTCAGTGTGGCATGTCACCCTGTAGACGTCTATAAGAGAGAGTCGGAGTGAGCTGTAATTATGATATTAATGTGTGAGCAACTTATACCTATTTTATGTTAGAATTTACTAAGTTTAAGTACATTTTGGTGTTAAAATCCTTCTTGGATGCTACATTGAGTTGTTTTTGTGTTTTAATTATTTTAGGTGAATTTCGGATCAATTTGGCAGTGTTTTGTGCAAGAAAAGAGAGGCAATCCGGATCCACATTCACTCTTGGAGCATCTTTAGTTGGATTTATCTTTTAAGTATTATCTTATCTTTTATTTTTGTAATTTTTATTTACTAACAAAATCTTTTAGGTTTAGAATTTATTATTTTATTTTAGTTTTAAATCAAACTAGGTCAAATATAAAAGGAAAAAGATTCACCATTCAGGTGATCTTCTCTCTTCTGCACTTTCACACTTTTTGAAACCCTTGTTTTCTCTGTAAGTCATGAGCCACTAAACCTCCTTGGTTAAGGTTAGGAGCTCTATTTAATTCCATGGATTAAGACTGTTGCTTTTCTATTTTACTTAATGTATTGATTCAGTTTCAAGGATTGCTTTTGTTCTTCATCTTATGAATCTGGGTACAACGATAGTATAACCCTTATTCTATATGTATTATTGTGATTCTTGAAAGAGTTATCTCACTTGAACAACAGCTTGAAAGCAAATTCCTCCTAAATAGCTAATTACTTGAACTAATCGGGATACGTGACATATAGTCCTCTTAGCTTTCGGTAATTAGGATTTTTGTGGCCATAAACTAGAATTAAACTTAACCCTCTAATCTACATTAAGTGACCAAGACATTGGCGGTTGATTTGGGTTAGAGGAGTCTAAATCACTAAGACATTAGGGTTTATTCAATTATAATTTGTCATGAAATGAATCTTGCATGATTAAAATAATTTGTAAGAAAACTTAATCCAGACGAATAAAGAACTCTGAAGCCTTAACTGCTTTCTTCTACAGATTTTACCTCACTTTATTTGTTTGCTTTCTTACTTTCTGAATTTCTATTTAATGCATTTTATAACCCCAAAACACAACTTTCTACTGGACTGACTAAGTGAGTCATTCGACCATAGTTGCTTAATCCATCAATCCTCGTGGGATCGACCCTCACTCACCTAAGGTATTACCTGGTATGACCCGGTGCACTTGCCGGTTAGTTCGTGGGTATTCAAAATCGACGACCAGATATCTTCGAGGTTTTTCCAAGTTGTACTCTTCTTTTTTCTTAGCTTCTTTCTCCTTTTCCCGAGGTGGGTAGGGCAGGCTAGGCCTCGGGAGAGACTCTCTTAGTCAGAAATTTTCCTCCATGTTGATGTACTTTTCTGCCCGCTCTTGTACTTTGTATAAGGAAGTCGGGTGTCGCTTAGATATGGATTGAGGGAACGACCCTTCTTTAAGGCCATTAACTAATCCCATTTTCACTGCTTCAGTAGGCAAGTTTTGTATTTTCAAGCAGGTTTTATTGAATTTTTCCATATACTCTCGGAGTGTTTCTCTGAGTTATTATTTGACTCCTAGTAAGCTTGGAGCATGCTTTATTTTATCCTTCTGAATTGAAAATATGGTAAGGAACTAACTTGCCAGGTCATCAAAGCAAGTTACCAACCTGGGGGGTTAAGTTATCGAACCACTTCATTACGGCTTTGGTCAAATTTGTTGGGAATGCTTTGCAACGAGTTAAATTAGAGACATCGGCTAGGTACATCCGACTTTTGAAATTGCTGAGGTGATGCCTCGGATCAATCATTCTGTCATAGAGATCCATGTCGGGGTTTTAAAATTTCTGGGAACCTTAGCCTACATGATCTCTTCAACAAATGGATCTTCTTCTCCCAGAGGGTTTTCTTCCTGATCTGCTCGATTGCTCCATCTTTGGAAGTCAGCTTCCAACCTCAAGAGTTTTTCCTCTAGCTCCTTTCGTCGTCATACCTCCCTTCGTAATTCCCATTCTGCTTCTCATTATTGCTCAGCTTCCAGTTCAAGTTGTTTTAGTCTCCTGCGGTAGCCGTGAACTAATCCCAGAATTTCCATTAGAAAGGGAGGTTCTTCGTCTTCGGGTGAGTGGACCTCTGAATGGATCCGCCATGGTTGAGGGTTTCCTGACGTTCCTTCCCCATGGGGGGATTTGTTCTTTCTCAAGGTGGAGGTAATGCTAGCGTCAAGTTGTCGTAGTGGTGTGCTAGTTCTGACACGGACACCGTGTGACTGTCTTCGTATTGATTATCAACCATATGCAGGGATATAAACTTTCAAGTTCCCCGCAACGGCGCCAATGTTCCGAGGGTTACCAAAAACTAGGTTGCTTTTGGGCCTGAGCGTGAGGTCTAAGCTCCTTTAAAGGAAGCGTTCAACTTGTTCTAGAGCCAAGGTGCCGCCGTCCAAGTTCCTCGTGAGGAGGTGGTAGTGGTATGATGAGCGGATAATTTATACGCTTTTTGGCATTATTTTTAGTATGTTTTTAGTAGGATCTAGTTACTTTTAGGGATGTTTTCATTAGTTTTTATGTTAAATTCACATTTCTGGACTTTACTATGAGTTTGTGTGTTTTTCTATGATTTCAGGTATTTTCTGGCTGAAATTGAGGGACTTGAGCAAAAATCAGATTCAGAGGTTGAAGAAGGACTGCTGATGCTGTTGGATTCTAACCTCTCTGCACTCAAAGTGGATTTTCTGGAGCTACAGAACTCAAAATGGCGCGTTTCTAATTGCTTTGGAAAGTAGACATCCAGGGCTTTCCAGAAATATATAATAGTCCATACTTTGCCCAAGTTTAGACGACGCAAACTGGCGTTCAACACCAGCTCTCAGCCCAATTCTGGCGTCCAGCGCCAGAAACAAGTTGCAAAGTGGAGTTCAACGCCTATAATGACACAAAAACTGGCGTTCAACTCCAGAAAGAGCCTCTGCACGTGTAACATTGAAGCTCAGCCCAAGCACACACCAAGTGGGCCCCGGAAGTGGATTTATGCATCAATTACTTACTTCTGTAAACCCTAGTGACTAGTTTATTATAAATAGAACTTTTTATCATTGTATTCATAGTCTTGGTTACTCCGGTTCCCCTCTGGGACCGAGACCAATGAACTCCATTATCACTTATGTATTTTCAACGGTAGAGTTTCTACACTCCATAGATTAAGGTGTGGAGCTCTGCTGTTCCTCAAAGATTAATGCAAAGTACTACTATTTTCTATTCAATTCATCTTATTTCGCTTCTAAGATATTCATTCGCACTTCAACCTGAATGTGATGAACGTGACAATCATCATCATTCCTTATGAACACGTGCCTGACAACCACTTCCATTCTACATTAGACTGAATGAGTATCTCTTAGATCTCTTAATCAGAATCTTCGTGGTGTAAGCTAGAATGATGGCGGAATTCAAGAGAATCCGGAAGGTCTAAACCTTGTCTGTGGTATTCCGAGTAGGATTCAATGATTGAATGACTGTGACGAGCTTCAAACTCGCGATTGCTGGTCA
>NC_029787.2:77733352-77735374 GCF_000816755.2 Arachis ipaensis
TTTACATAATTAAAGTGTAATCACGATTCCGCGTACCAATTTTTTGGCGCCGTTGCCGGGGATTGTTCGAGTTTGGACAACTGACGGTTCATCTTGTTGCTCAGATTGGGTAACTTTCTTTTCATTTTCTTTTCAAAAAGTTTTCAAAAATTTTTTCAAAAATCTTTCAAAAATTTTTCTTTTGTTTTCGAAAAAAAATTTAAAATACAAATATTTTCAAAAATAAATTATTCTATGGCTTCAAAACTTTCAAGAATGAATTCTAGAGTTTCATGGCAACATGTTGAATCCTATCTGGCTGAAAAGTCATACCCAAACTCCTTTGGGATTGGTCTTCAACTAATCACTTCAATGGATGTAAATCCATTCTAAAGCTTGACTGGCTATTAAGCCATGTCTAACCCTCAGATTGGAGCTTTAGACTAAAGAGTACAAGATTCCTGGAATTCATATGAAAAATTTTGAATCCTTATTTTTTCCTTTTTCAAAATGATTTTCGAAAATTTTAAAATAAAAATACAAAAAAATCATAAAATCATAAAAATCAAAAAAATAATTTTTGTGTTTCTTGTTTGAGTCATGTGTCATGTTATAAGTTTGGTGTCAATTGCATATTCATCTTGCATTTTTCGAAAAATTCATGCATTCATAGTGTTCTTCATGATCTTCAAGTTGTTCTTGGTAAGTCTTCTTGTTTGATCTTTGCATTTGCATGTTTTGTGTCTTTTCTTGTTTTTCATATGCATTCCTGAATTCTTTATGTCTAAGCATTAAAGAATTCTAAGTTTGGTGTCTTGCATGTTTTCTTTGCATTAAAAATTTTTCAAAAGTGTGTTCTTGATGTTCATCATGATCTTCATAGTGTTCTTGGTGTTCATCTTGACATTCATAGCATTCTTGCATGCATCACATGTTTTGATCTAAAATTCTCATGCATTGCATTATTTTTCTTATTTTTCTCTCTCATCATTAAAAATTCAAAAATTAAAAAAAATATCTTTCCCTTTTTCTCTCTCATAAATTCGAAAATTAGATTTGACTTTTTCAAAAATTTTTAAAATCTAGTTGTTTTCATGAGTCAAGTCAAATTTTCAATTTAAAAATCTTATCTTTTTCAAAATCTTTTTCAAAAATCAAATCTTTTTCATTTTTCTTAGTTATTTTCGAAAATTCCAAAAATATTTTTCAAAAATCTTTTTCTTATTTTTATATCAAATTTTCGAAAATAACATAATCAATTAATGTTTTGATTCAAAAATTTCAAGTTTGTTACTTACTTGTTAAGAAAGTTTCAAACTTTAAGTTCTAGAATCATATCTTGTGATTTCTTGTGAATCATGTCATTAATTGTGATTTTAAAAATCAAATCTTTTTCAAAACTAATTTCAATCATATCTTTTCAAAAACATCTTCCTATCTTATTTTTTTTAAAAAATTGATTTCAAAATATCTTCTCTAACTTCCTAACTTCTTATCTTTTCAAAATTTGTTTCAACTAACTAACTAACTTTTTGTTTGTTTCTTACCTTTTTCAAAACTACCTAACTAACTTTTTCTCTCTAATTTTTGAAAATATCCCCTCTCTTTTTCAAAAATTCTTTTTAATTAACTAATTATTTTAATTTTTTATTTTAATTTTCGAAAATTACTAACATTTTTTTCAAAAAAAAAATTATTTTTGAAAATCACTAACTCTTTTTCAAAAAATTGTTTTCGAAAATCCACTTCTCCCTCTCTTCTTCTTTTCTTTTACTCACACAGGGACCTCTATACTGTGGTAAAAAAGATCCCTATTATTATTTTTCTGTGCCCTCTTCTTTGTCATATGAGCAGGAGCAAGGACAGAGAAAAAGGCATTCTTGTTGAAGCTGATCCAGAACCTGAAAGAACTCTGAAGAGGAAACTAAGAGAAGCTAAATTACAACAATTCAGAGACAACTTGATTGAAAATTTCAAACAAGTAAAGGAGATTGCAGCCGAACCCAACAACAATGCAAGGAGAATGCTTGGTGACTTTACTGC
>NC_029787.2:77735433-77735614 GCF_000816755.2 Arachis ipaensis
CTTCTGACATGCTTTCAGAATGGACCATCCTGGATATATTCTATGATGGTTTATCTGAATTAGCTAAGATGTCATTGGATATTTCTGTAGGTGGATCCATTCACCTAAAGAAAATGCCTGCAGAAGCTCAAGAACTCATTGACATGGTTGCTAATAACCAGTTCATGTACACTTCTGAGAT
>NC_029787.2:77735766-77750078 GCF_000816755.2 Arachis ipaensis
CAAAAGCCTCAACAAGGCTTTAATAATGGTGGAAGAAACAGGTTTAGCAATAGCAAGCCTTTTCCATCATCCACTCAGCAACAGACAGAGAATTCTGAGCAGAATCCATCTAGCTTAGTAAATTTAGTCTCTGATCTATCTAAGGCCACTGTGAGTTTCATGAATGAAACAAGATCTTCCATTAGAAATTTGGAAGCACAAGTGGGCCAGCTGAGTAAAAGGATCACTGAAATCCCTCCTAGTACTCTCCCAAATAATACAGAAGAGAATCCAAAAGGAGAGTGCAAGGCCATTGACATAAGCACCATGGCCGAACCTGTAAGGGAAGGAGAGGACGTGAATCCCAAGGGGGAAGACCTCCTGGGGCGTCCAGTGGTCAATAAGGAGCTTCCCTCTGAGGAACCAAAGGACTCTGAGGCTCATCTAGAAACCATAGAGATTCCATTGAACCTCCTTATTCCATTCATGAGCTCTGATGAGTATTCTTCTTCTGAAGAGAATGAGGATGTTACTGAAGAGCAAACTGCCAAGTTCCTTGGTGCAATCATGAAGCTAAATGCCAAATTATTTGGTATTGAAACTTGGGAAGATGAACCTCCCTTGTTCACCAATGAACTAAGTAATCTGGATCAACTGACAGTGCCTCAGAAGAGACAGGATCTTGGAAAGTTCATAATACCTTGTACCATAGGCACCATGATCTTTAAGGCTCTGTGTAACCTTGGTTCAGGAATAAACCTCATGCCCCTCTCTGTAATAGAGAAATTGGGAATCTATGGGGTGCAAGCTGCTAAAATCTCATTAGAGATGGCAGACAATTCAAGAAAACAGGCTTATGGACAAGTAGAGGACGTGCTAGTAAAGGTTGAAGGCCTTTACATCCCTGCTGATTTCATAGTCCTGGATACTGGAAAGGAAGAGGATGAATCCATCATCCTAGGAAGACCTTTCCTAGCCACAACAAGAGTTGTGATTGATGTGGACAGAGGAGAATTAAACCTTCAATTGAATGAGGACAACCTTGTGTTTACAACTCAAGGATCTCTCTCTGCATCCATGGAGAGGAAGCATAAAAAGCTTCTCTCAAAGCAGAGTCAACCAAAGCCCCCACAGTCAAACTCTAAGTTTGGTGTTGGGAGGCCACAACCAAACTCTAAGTTTGGTGTTGAACTCCCATATCCAAACTCTAAGTTTGGTGTTGGAGAGTCCCAACAATGCTCTGAACATCTGTGAGGCTCCATGGGAGCCCACTGTCAAGCTATTGACATTAAAGAAGCGCTTGTTGGGAGGCAACCCAATTTTTATTTATCTAATAATATTTTTCTTAGTTATATGTCTTTATAGGTTCATGATCATGTGGAGTCACAAAATAAAAATAGAAATTGAAAACGGAATCAAAAACAGCAGAAGAAAAATCACACCCTGGAGGAAGCATTTGCCTGGCGTTCAACGCCAGAACAGAACATGGTTCTGGCGCTGAACGCCCAAAATTGGCAGTGTCTGGGCGCTGAACGCCCAGAACAAGCATGGTTCTGGCGGTCAACGCCAGAAATGGCCAACAAATGTTCGTTGAACGCCCAAAATGGGCACCAACCTGGCGTTGAACGCCCAGAGTTGTGTGCAAAGGCATTTTACATGCCTAATTGGTGCAGGGATGCAAATCCTTGACACCTCAGGATCTGTGGACACCACAGGATCATCTCAGGATCTGTGAATCCCACAGGATCCCCACCCACCTCACCCTCTCTCTCTCCATTCATGATCATCCCTTCTGTTCTCCATTCACCACTCACATCCATACACACATCCCTCCATCTCCTCCATATCTTCTTCTTCTTCTATTCTTTCTTCTTTTGCTCGAGGGCAAGCAACATTCTAAGTTTGGTGTGGTAAAAGCATAAGCTTTTTGTTTTTCCATTACCATTGATGGCACCTAAACCTCTAAAAGAGGGGAAGGGAAGACAAAGGCTTCCACCTCCGAGTCATGAGAGATGGAAAGATTCATCTCAAGGGTCTATAGCTCAGTGGTAGAACATGTGGTTGCAAATCAAGAGATTCTTGAGATACCTCAGGGGATGTACTTCCCTCCACATAAATATTAGGAGCAAATCAACACCTCCCTAGGAGAATTGAGTTCCAATATGGGACAACTAAGGGTGGAACATCAAGAGCACTCCATCATCCTTCATAAAATAAGAGAAGATCAAAAAGAAATGAGGGAGGAGCAACAAAGACAAGGAAGAGACATAGAAGAGCTCAAGGACATCATTGGTTCCTCAAGAAGGAAACGCCACCATCACTAAGGTGGATTCATTCCTTGTTCTTATTTCTTCTGTTTTTCGTTTTCTATGTTAAATGCCTATCTGTGTTTGTGTCTTCATTACATGATCATTAGTAGTTAGTAACTATGTCTTAAAGTTATGAATGTCCTATGAATCCATCACCTCTCTTAAATAAAAATTGTTTTAATTCAAAAGAACAAGAAGTACATGAGTTTCGAATTTATCCTTGAACTTAGTTTAATTATACTGATGTGGTGACAATGCTTCTTGTTTTCTGAATGTATGCTTGAACAGTGCATATATCTTTTTGAAGTTGTTGTTTAAGAATGTTAAATATGTTGGCTCTTGAAAGAATGATGACTAGGAGACATGTTATTTGATAATCTGAAAAATCATAAAAATGATTCTTGAAGCAAGAAAAAGCAGCAAAGAACAAAGCTTGTAGAAAAAAAAATAATAATAATAATAGGCAAAAAAAATAGAAAAAGCAAGCAGAAAAAGCCAAAAGCTCTTAAAACCAAGAGGCAAGAGCAAAAAGCCAATAACCCTTAAAACCAAAAGGCAAGGGCAAATAAAAAGGATCCCAAGGCTTTGAGCATCAGTGGATAGGAGGGCCTAAAGGAATAAAATCCTGGTCTAAGTGGCTAAACCAAGCTGTCCCTAACCATGTGCTTGTCGCGTGAAGGTGTCAAGTGAAAACTTGAGACTGAGCGGTTAAAGTCAAATTCCAAAGCAAACAAGCAACAATTTAAGTTTGGTGTTGTGATGAGCGGATAATTTATACGCTTTTTGGCATTATTTTTAGTATGTTTTTAGTAGGATCTAGTTACTTTTAGGGATGTTTTCATTAGTTTTTATGTTAAATTCACATTTCTAGACTTTACTATGAGTTTGTATGTTTTTCTGTGATTTCAGATATTTTCTGGCTGAAATTGAGGGGCTTGAGCAAAAATCAGATTCAGAGGTTGAAGAAGGACTGCTGATGCTGTTGGATTCTGACCTCCCTGCACTCAAAGTGGATTTTCTGGAGCTACAAAACTCAAAATGGCGCGCTTCCAATTGCGTTGGAAATTAGACATCCAGGGCTTTCCAGCAATGTATAATAGTCAATACTTTGCCCAAGTTTAGTTGATGCAAACTGGCGTTCAACGCCCAAAATGACACAAAAACTGGCGTTCAACTCCAGAAAGAGCCTCTGCACATGTAACATTCAAGCTCAGCCCAAGCACACACCAAGTGGGCCCCGGAAGTGAATTTATGCATCAACTACTTACTTCTGTAAACCCTAGTGACTAGTTTATTATAAATAGAACTTTTTATCATTGTATTCATAGTCTTGGTTACTCCGGAAGTGGATTTATTACAAAAACTGGCGTTCAACTCCAGAAAGAGCCTCTGCACGTGTAACATTCAAGCTCAGCCCAAGCACACACCAAGTGGGCCCCTGATGAGCGGATATTTTATACGCTTTTTGGGGATAATTTCATATAGTTTTGAGTATGTTTTAGTTAGTTTTTAGTTTATTTCCAGTATTTTTTAGGAAAAATTCATGTTTCTGGACTTTACTATGAGTTGTGTGTTTTTCTGTAATTTCAGGTATTTTTCTGGCTGAAATTGAAGGAGCTGAGCAAAAATCTGATTCAGGCTGAAAAAGGACTGCTGATGCTGTTGGATTCTGACCTCCCTGCACTCAAAGTGGATTTTCTGGAGCTACAGAACTCGAAATGGCGTGATTCCAATTGCGTTGGAAAGTAGACATCCAGGGCTTTCCAGCAATATATAATAGTTCATACTTTGCACAAGAAATGACGACGTAAACTGGCGTTCAACGCCAGCCTTCTGCCCAAATCTGGCGTCCAGCGCCAGAAAAGGATCAAAAACTGGAGTTGAACGCCCAAACTGGCACAAAAACTGGCGTTCAACTCCACAAATGGCCTCTGCACATGAATTGCTTAAAGTCTCAGCCCCATCACACACCAAGTGGGCCCCAGCACACCAAGTGGGCCCCAGCACACCAAGTGGGCCCCAGAAGTGGATCTCTGCATCATCCATCATAGTCCACTCATATTTTGTAACCCTAGGCTACTGGTTTAGTATTTAAACAACTTTTAGAGACTTATTTTGTATCTCATGACATTTCAGATCTAAACTTTGTATTCTCTGACAGCATGAGTCTCTAAACTCCATTGTTGGGGGTGAGGAGCTCTGCTGTGTCTCGATGAATTAATGCAAGTATTTCTGTTTTCCATTCAAACACGCTTGTTCCTATCTAAGATGTTCATTCGCGCTTAACTGTGATGAAGGTGATGATCTGTGACATTCATCACCTTCCTCAACCCACGAACGTGTGCCTGACAACCACCTCCGTTCTCTATCCGATTGAATGAGTATCTCTGAGATCTCTTAATCAGAATCTCCGTGGTACCTTGATAAACATAATTGACTTCCTGACTAAGATTTACAAGATAACCATAGATTGCTTCAAACCAACAATCTCCGTGGGATTCGACCCTTACTCACGTAAGGTATTACTTGGACGACCCAGTGCACTTGCTGGTCAGTGGTACGCGTTGTGAAAAGTGTGATTCGCAATTTGTGCTACCAGCCCCGGAAGTGGATTTATGCATCAATTACTTACTTCTGTAAACCCTAGTGAATAGTTTATTATAAATAGAACTTTTTATCATTGTATTCATAGTCTTGGTTACTCCGGTTCCCCTCTGGGGCCGAGACCAATGAACTCCATTATCACTTATGTATTTTCAACGGTAGAGTTTCTACACTCCATAGATTAAGGTGGGGAGCTCTGCTGTTCCTCAAAGATTAATGCAAAGGACTACTGTTTTCTATTCAATTCATCTTATTTCGCTTCTAAGAAATTCATTCGCACTTCAACCTGAATGTGATGAACGTGACAATCATCATCATTCCTTATGAACGCGTGCCTGACAACCACTTCCGTTCTACATTAGACTGAATGAGTATCTCTTAGATCTCTTAATCAGAATCTTCGTGGTGTAAGCTAGAATGAGGCGGCATTCAAGAGAATCTGGAAGGTCTAAACCTTGTCTGTGGTATTCCGAGTAGGATTCAATGATTGAATGACTGTGATGAGCTTCAAACTCGCGATTTCTGGGCGTGGTGACAGACACAAAAGGATAGTAAATCCTATTCTAGCATGATCGAGAACCGACAGATGAATAGCCGTGCCGTGACAGGGTGCGTTGACCATTTTCATTGAGAGGATAAGATAAAACCATTGACAAGGGTGATGCCTCCAGACGATTAGCCGTGCCGTGACAGGGCATTTGGATCATTTTCCCGAGAGAAGACCGAAAGTAGCCATTGACAATGGTGATGTATCACATAAAGCCAGCCATGGAAAGGAGTAAGACTGATTGGATAAAGATAGCAGGAAAGCAGAGGTTCAGAGGAACGAAAGCATCTCTATTCGCTTATCTGAAATTCTCACCAATTATTTACATAAGTATTTCTATCCCTATTTTATTAATTATTTTCAAAAACTCCATTACTATTTTATATCCGCCTGACTGAGATTTACAAGGTGACCATAGCTTGCTTCATACCAACAATCTCCGTGGGATTCGACCCTTACTCACGTAAGGTATTACTTGGACAACCTAGTGCACTTGCTAGTTAGTTGTGCGAAGTTGTGAACCATGGTATTGGCATCATATTTTTGGCGCCATCACCAGGGAAAGAAAGAGCAATGAATTTTACATAATCAAAGTGTAATCACAATTTCTGCGTACCATGGTACCTGCAAGACACTCCAATGCTTAAGTTAATGAAGGCTTTGAGCAAGTTTTTAGTAGATTGGGACTTGAATATCCCTGAGGGATGTCAGTATATTTATAGTAGAATAAATAACCACTTTTTTTGGAGTAGTTCCACCTTTATTGGCAGATAACCGTTCCCTTTATCGTGGTAGTTTGTTGGGATCTATCTTCTAGGTGAGATAAAGATAGTAGGAGAAATTTGAAAAAGTGGTTACTTATTTGGGTAAGTAAGGTTAAACCTCCTTGTCGCGTTTGACCTCTTAAGAGGTAGGGTAAATGGAAGAAGCCTCTTTAATAGGCCTTTTATCTTTAATGGGTCTGGTTTTGTGATTTGGGCCATGAACAATAACAAAAAAAACCACTAAAAAACTAGAAGAATGAACTCTATTCAAAAATCCTAACTTAGAACGAACACAGTAAGTCGATGTATGTGTGTAAGTATTTTTCTGGAGTAAAGCACTTTGCTAATCTTTGCACCTCTATTTATTGAAATAATCATCCCTCAATGCTGGTTTGACATGTTTGCAACGTGCAGTTATATTTCCAGTAACCGTTCCCATCAAGATTTCCAACAACCGTTTCCCACCAAGAACCACTGTACTTTTACTAATTTCGAACTCCTCTTACCAAATTCATTCGATTATGCAGCAGCATATGATAAAGGGTTATTGGAGGCTTTTAAGGAGTTTAATAAATTCAAAACATTAAAATTTCAACGAAAAAGTTGGAAGGGGGATAAGAAAAAAGAATAACGCAAAAAGACACACTCTAAAAGACATAGCAGAAACATAAAAAGATAGATAAGGGGTTTTTTCTACTAGATCTCTAAGAAACCTGTTCTTAGCAACCTAGGTCATCGGAAGGGATTCCCTACTAGACCTTCAAAGAACCTGTCCTTGACAACCTTGATCAGAGGGATGAAAACTGAAAGAGACTAACATACAGAATCACCATAGTGTTGGATCCTTCAATCTTCTTCATGCAACAAATGAAGCAAGTCACTCACCTCACTTAATCATACTAAAAACGTACATAAAGCAACTGAAAATTTTATTCATGAAAAGTTGTATAAACTGTCTCACCAAATGTGTTTAAATAGATAAGATAACTTAATTTAAATCAGATTTGATCTTATTGGATTAGATCAAATTTGATTTAAATTTAAAATCCTAAATATATGATAAGTAATTTAAATCAGATTTGATCTTATTAGATTATATCAGATTAGATTTAAATTTAAAATTCCTAAAAATACTACTGTTCATACCCTGGGTCGAGCTAGGCGATCCGGGTTGGACGAAGACAAAAACGACCGACCTCTTGTAAGGTTGGCTCGTCACCAATCTCTTCTCAAAGAGTTCAGCCAAATCGCTATAAAGGCCTAAGCAGGCCCAAAGCAGAAGATCATGAAAGCTAAAGTTCCAAAGGACTTCAAAGCCCCCGACACGACCCTGTACGACGGTACGTATGATCTAAGCCATCATCTCTGCAATTTCAGAAGTCAAATGTATCTTACGGATGCCTCAGATGCAATCCATTGTAAAGCCTTCCCGACCACGTTAACCAAGACGGCGATAAAGTGGTTCGACAGCTTGCCGCCAAGATCAATAGCAAGCTTCGATGACCTCGCCAAGAAATTCTTAGCTAGATTCTCCATCCAGAAAGACAAAGCCAAGCATGCTCCAAGCCTGCTAGGGATTAAGCAAGGAGATCGGGAAATCCTCCACAACTACATGGAAAGATTCAACAAAGAATGTCTGGATATACAAAATCTTCCAACAGAAGCAGCCATCATGGGTCTCATCAATGGCCTACGAGAAGGACCCTATAGTCACTCAATATCCAAAAAGCATCCAACATCTCTCAACGAGGTTCAAGAACGGGCGGAAAAATACATTATTATGGAGGAGAACTCCCGACTAGGAGAAACCTCCAAGACATGATTCTCCTACCTACCTCGAGACAAGGATAAAGAGTCCAGGAAGAAAGAAGACCAACCTACTGAGAAACCCAGAAAGTACCACAACTACACCCTTCTTTGGGTGTCTCTCGTGGACATTTTTTGGGAGATATGCAACACTGAGAAGATCCCACCACTTCGCCCGATTAAACACAAGAGAGGAGGAAGTCGGACAGAGTATTGTGAATACCACCGAATCTACGGGCATTCTACCAATGAGTGCTACGACCTAAAGAATGTCATAGAAAAATTGGCACAAGAAGGGAGATTAGATCGGTTCTTAGCCAACAGAGCAGATGAACCAAAAAAGAGAAGAAGGGATGAAGAGGTCGGACGAGCTAAACGTCCCCCTCACACCCTTGAGAGACATGTTCACATGATAAATGGAGGATTCGCAGGAGGAGGGATCTCTAAGTCATCCTGCAAAAGACACCTTAAAGAGGTGTACCATGTCGAAGGAGGGGACAGGTCGGTCGACCTCCCCACTATTACCTTCATTAAAGAAGACACCGCGGGCATCATCCCGGGGCATGATGACCCCGTGATCGTTACCATCATACTTGTCAATGCCAACCTCCACCAAACATTGGTAAACCAAGGAAGCTCTGCGGATATCCTGTTCAAATCTGCCTTCGACAAGCTCGGCCTACAGGAAAAGAAACTCAGAGCATACCCTAATAGTCTGTTCGGGCTTGGGGATACCCCAATTCAACCACTTGGGTACATCTCGCTACACACTACCTTCAGAAAACGAACACGATCTAGAACGCTAAGTATAGACTACATTGTAGTCGATGTGAACTCTGCCTACAATGCTCTCATAGGTCGGACAACGTTAAATCAATCGCCGCGGTGGTCTCCACTCCACACCTATGCATGAAGTTCCCGACGCCAGAAGGGATTGTCACCATAAAGGGAGACCAAAAGCTCGTGCGATGCTGCTACAATGAAAGTCTAAAACTTAAAGGCGACCCCAGAGGAAAGAAAACTAATACTATAGAACTCGGAGGAATTCGAGCTCGCGAAAAACTCCGCCCTCAGCCGGAAGGTGAGACTAAAGAAGTTCAAATTGGAGACACTCAAGACAAAACGACGAACATAGGGGCGAATTTAAATGAAGACCTAAAGAAGCTGCTAACAAAGCTCCTAAGGGATAATTCTGACCTCTTTGCATGAAAGGCTGCCGACATGCCCGGGATCGATCCTAGACTAATGTGTCATAAGTTAGCTATATATCCTGGGTCTCAGCCAGTACAGCAGAAACGTAGGAAGCTTGGTCCAGAGAGGTCGCAAGCCGTAGAGGAGCAGGTACAGGCCTTGTTGGAGGCAGGCTTCATAAGGGAGGTGAAATATCCATTATGGCTAGCTAATGTAGTATTGGTCAAAAAGTCAAATGGAAAGTGGCAGATGTGCACCGACTACACCGACCTCAACAAAGCCTGCCCAAAGGATCCTTATCCACTCCCGAATATAGACACACTAGTCGATGCTTCATCGGGATACAAGTACCTCTCCTTCATCGATGCTTATTCGGGATACAACCAAATCCCGATGTATCAACCCGACCAGGAGAAAAACTCATTTCTAACCCCAAGAGAAAACTACTGCTACGTAGTCATGCCCTTTGGCCTCAAGAACGCAGGGGCTACGTATCAAAGATTGATGAACAAAGTATTCGCCAATGACATCGGAAAGCTGACACCCCGGGCACCCCTACAGAATGGAGCCTTTACGTAGATGGCTCCTCAAACAAAACCAGGAGTGGCGCAGGCGTCATTTTAGAGAGCGATCAGGTAACCCAAATCGAGCTCTCATTAAAGTTCGAATTCCCCGCCTCAAATAACCAAGCTGAATACGAGGCCCTACTGGCTGGATTGAAGCTGGATAGGGAGGTAGGAGCTCAGAAGCTTACCATTTTCAGCGATTCACAGGTAGTCACCTCACGAATAGAAGGGAGCTACCAGGCTACGGATCCCACCATGAAGAAATACCTAAACAAAACCAGAGAACAGCTCGAACAATTTAGGGGATACGAGGTTCGACATATACCTCGGGAACAAAATGTCTGAGCTGATGCCCTTTCAAAACTAGCCAACACCAAACTAGTGGGCAATAATAGAAGCCTCATCCAGGAAACACTACAAAATCCGTCAACCTCGGAAGAAAAGAAGGACTTAAGCATATCAGACTAGGACCAAGGGTGGATGACTTCCATAATTAGTTACCTCAAATCTGAAACACTCCCCACGGATAAAAAGGAGGCAAAAAGGCTAGTACGAGAAGCATAGTACTACACCATAATGCACGACGTCCTATACAGGAGAGGAATCTCTACACCCCTCCTAAAATGCGTCCGACCTCCGCTACGAGGAAAGTTCTTGAGGAAGTCCACAGTGGCATGTGCAACAACCACCTCGGGGCGCGAGCTCTTTCCAAAAAGGTACTTCGAGCATGTTTTTACTGGCCGACCTTGCAAAAGGAAGCAACAGAGTTCGTCAAAATATGCCCCCCATGTCAGAAGCACACCAACTTTCACATCGCACCACCCGAAGAACTCATTTGTGTCACTTCACCCTGGCCATTCGCAAAGTGGGGGCTCGACCTCCTCAGACCTTTTCCTCAGGGATCAGGGCAAGTCAAGTTCCTCATTGTAGGAATAGACTATTTCACAAAATGGATCGAGGCTGAACCTTTAGCCACTGCCACCGCCCAAAGAAGTCGAAAGTTCTTGTACAGAAATATTGTCACAAGGTTTGGGGTCCCATACTCCATTACCACTGACAATGGCACTCAGTTTACCAACACGGGCTTCAGAAACCTGGTAGCCGATTTGAAAATCAAGCACCAATTCACCTCTGTAGTGCACCCACAAGCCAATGGACAAGCGAAATCCACCAACAAAGTCATACTGGCCGGGTTAAAATGAAGACTACAGGACACCAAGGGAGCTTGGGCCGAAGAGCTCCCACAAGTTCTTTGGGCATACCAGACAACACCACACTCAACCACCGGAGAATCACTATCCTAACTTGCTTACGCGACGGAGGCAATGATTCCCATGGAAATAGAAGAAGGATCCCCTAGAGTGATCCTCTACAATGAAGACACCAACTCCCAAGCTCAAAGGGAAGAGCTCGACCTACTTCCAGAAGTCCGAGAAAGAGTTCGGATCAGAGAGGAAGCCCTAAAGCGTCAAATGGCTCTGAGGTATAATCAGAAGGTAATCCAGCGAAGCTTCACCACCAACGATCTCATTTTAATCCGAAATGATATCGGAGCAGGTCGGTCAGGAGAAGGGAAGCTAGCAGCTAACTGGAAAGGGCCATACCGAGTTGCAGAAGTACTAGGAAAAGACTACTATAAGGTGTCTGACCTCGAAGGGCGAGAGCTACCAAGGTCATGGCATGCCTGTAACCTAAGAAGGTACTATAGCTAGAAAATAGTAAAGATCTTAGGTCAAGGCGCACTCTTTTTCCTGAAAAGGTTTTCTAATGAGGCGCCAGGCCAAGATCTAACAAACTGCCCGACCTAGAAGGGTAAGCACTCTCATGTACACACTTTTATTTATGTTTTTATCTCATTATTATTTGAATGAAAGTTATCAATTCCCTAAAAAGTTTCCTACCAAGACGCATTAATCTAAGCTCATAAAGCGCAAAAATTCATCGTCCGATTACAAAGAGGTCGGCAAGGTGAAGCGATAGAAGCAAGTTAATGCAAGAAGTTATAAAAAGTAACCCATAAAAAGTGACTTGACGAGGTCTAAACTAAAAATGGAATTACTAAAAATAAAGTCAGACCAATGAAAGGATCACTAAAAAGGGACAAAAAAAATGGGGGGGCCAAAAAAAGGTTAAAAGCCAAGTGCTTAGCTGAAAGGTACAAAATCTCGAAAAAAAAAAAAAGACATTACTTAAAAAGCAAAAGCACAAGTCGGAAGAAGGCTAAAAAGTCATCCAAACAAACTATAAAGAAAAGATTCCCTATAGGAACCCTACCTAAAAAGTTGATTGGAATACGACTGAAAGCCAGGACAGCAAAGGCATACAGGTCGACACCAAAAAGGGACAACCTAAAGGGACAAATACAAAAAGAGAATAGGTAAGAGTCCAAAAGGTCAGAAAGCCTAAGGGTCAAAAAGCCTAGCCAAAAAGGGTACAAAACTTCTGAAAGGAGATATTAATCAAAAGGCAAAAGCATAAAAAGTCATCCAAACATACTAAAAAAAAAATTCCACACGAGGGCAGTACCTAAAAGGTTGTTTGGAATTCGACTAAAGAACATGGACGACAAGTCGCAAAGACGATACAGCTGAGACAGCCACCGCAAGGGAAACCAAGGCAAACCCCACCTCAAGGGGTGTCAAACCAAGGAAACCCAAAGCGTCCATGCAAAGGTTGAAAAACAAAAATAAAGCATATCGTCACAAGCAGAGTTAATATATCATTCAACACAAATTAAAGCCTTAAAGACTCAAAGGCTGCCTAAACGGCAGCCCAAGAGTTTAAAGTGTTGTTTTTGAAATAAAGTTGCTAGGAAGCTTACAAAAAAGTTCAACAAAGTCCACAAGTTGGACTATACCAAAATACAAAACAAAGCTATAATAAGGAATCATCAAGGATCTGAAGTCGCGTCAGCAGCAGCACCCTTAAGAGAAGGAGGCAGGGTCAAGATTGGGGTGGCATTGACAACTCCATCTGGCCTGTTCAGAATCTCCACGTCAGGCTCGGGCTCAGGTGTGACCACCTCGCCAGAAGGAGCTGCAGTAGTGGAAGCTGAGGAAGCCTTAGGTGGTGGCATAAGAGGAGGACCTTCATCTGCATCATCTGGGGCAGGCACGATCTTGTCATCCTCTACCACATTGTCCATATTAAATAAGGAGGGATCGAGCTCGGGAGCAAGAACTCAGACTTGGGCCTTTAGATTCTCATACATTTCGGTCATGCTACTCACCATATGACCTTGAAGCTCGGCATAATCGTCGTAGGCAGACTGAAGTCTCTCCTTAGTCTCCAGGAGCTCGCCATACGTGCGGGTATAGCTCTCCTTATACTTTTTTGCCGTCTCCTCAGCCAGATTTGCAGCCGCCTCTGCTGCAATAGCTCGAGACTTCTCCTTCTCAACATCAAGCTCCAATTTAGTCACCTTGGCATCTAGCTCGTCTTTCAAAGCCTTAATCCTATCAAACTCAGATCTAGCATCCTCCATAAAAGTTCTGGTAGCTTGAACTGGAGACTTCTGGACAACTCAGGATAAGGATGCTCCCAGATTGGCTATCCGAATACTATTGTTCGTTATGAAATCAAGGTGGTGAAGGATTAAAACGTCGTCCAGAGGGACTTTATCATGAGGAGCGATCAATTCTGTGGCAAAGGCCACACCATCAAATTCTTTGTCATCAAGATCATAAGTCCCAACAGTCTTTTGGTTCTTGGGAGGGGGACCAGCAGCAGTAGGAGAGGAGGCAGCAGCAGAGGTCGTCTAAGATGGCTCAGACGGAACTATCCGAACTCTCGGGGTCGGGATAATCTTCCTCATACCCTGAGACTCAGCCGCTGGCTTCTTCAGAGGCAGCTCTACCGAAGACCCATCCCCCGTCTTTTGTGACAGATTGTGGGCCGCCATCGCCTTCTTGACCTTCCGAAAGGACTTCATAGAATTTGAAGATTTAACCATCTCTGAAAAGAAGCCAGGAAAATAATTACACAGTCGGAAGAGGATAAATTCACAAATAAGAATAGAAAACCAAATGGAAAGAGGTCGGACGCTACCTAGCTCAGCACGAAGAAGGGAAGGGTCTCCTAAAAACTTCTTAGTATCCAGGTGAGGAGGTTCCCCCCAATATTCCTCCAAAACACTCACAAAAGCCTGTTCTATCTCATCTAAACTCTCCCAAGAGTATTTTAGGGCTACAGGATCTTTTTGCCACCACAAAGGAAAGGTCGGCTCATCATTCTCATCCAAAAAGAAAAGGCGAACTCCCTTAACAGCTCGGACTTTAAAGTAGTAATTTTTAAAGTCGTGAAATGATTCATCAAACATTGAGAACACTTTCTTCCCCTGGGTAGCTCGGAAAGATATCCAAGAAGCTTTCTTTTTAGCCACTCCAGGTTTGGTCAAAATAAACAGGTAAAGGAAAAGAGACTGGGAAGGATGAACACCTAGTTCTCGACACAACAACTGAAAAATCTTTATAAAGGCCTAAGAGTTCGGATGAAGTTGCGAAGGGGCCACATTACAGTTCCACAATAGCTCAGTTTCAAAGGCAAT
>NC_029787.2:77750488-77753791 GCF_000816755.2 Arachis ipaensis
TTCTATGAAAGTGCCTAAGTCTCTCACATTACTCAGGATCGGCTACGGTAACACACATCAGGACTTTGGAGTCTAGCAAATCGGCCATACCAGCAGGGACCTTGGTGAACATCTCGACAATGTTCTTACGAGAAGACATAAAGCAACTACACCTACAGCAAGGAAAATAAATGGAGTCACTACCAAAAACAACTCAGACAGCAATAGAAAACGAAGGAACAACCAATAAGTAACAAGTATGGCAGCAAAAGGGCGCCCCAGGATCCATGCAAAGCGAAGAAATCAAACACCAAAAAACCTAGGGGCACCCATTGGAGGCAGTACAGATGCAGAAGAAACAGGAAGATCAAAATCCTAGCCCCTTCACCAAAAAGAAAAAAGGTTCACCTAAAGCGCCTACATTCACCCAAACCAAGCAACGAAGACTAAAAGATCGCGACTTCAAAGAAACGTAATCACCAGAAAACTCTAAAAAAAGCTCAGCAAGATCAAAACTTGGTACAAGAAAAAGCATGCAACAGTAAAGTACAGAGAAGCACGATGATCAAAACGCATAAAATAAAAAGATGTGAAGCGAGAGCACCAACCTGCGGAAGAAGCTAAAACGAGCAAAGCAGCGAACCACGAACAATCTTCACCAAGGATAATGGAAGCTCCAAAAAAAACCAAGAAAGGAACGATCTTGGGGATGAAGGAAAGGAAACTTTTTTTGCTGAGCATGAGAAATGCACGAACAACCCAAAAAGCAAACTTCAAGAGAGAAACGAGCTTAGGGGTAAGATCGAAGGACGAAACGGAACAAAGGAGAAGGAAGCTGAAACTAAGAGCAAAACCTCTTCTTTGATTTCAAATAAAAGCTTAAAGAGGGAAAAGAAACGGTAAAACAAAATGAAAGCCCAATTAATAGGCATTAAAGGCACGTGCGTATTCCCAAGAAAGTAACCCCTTCAAGAAACAGACGCGGCAATAAATGAGCGAAAGCAAAAAAGCTTCGCATTCAAACACAACTCGCAAACAGAAGAATAGATTGGACCAAAATGTTTGAGCATGACTTTCCCAAAGAGATCAAAGCTCAGAAAGCATGACCTCATGGAAAGGTCCGAGCTCAAGCAGGGGCACTATTCATACCCTGGGTCGAGCTAGGTGATCCGGGTTGGACGAAGACAAAAACGACCGACTTCTTGTAAGGTTGGCTCGTCACCGACCTCTTCTCAAAGAGCTCGGCCAAATCGCTATAAAGGCCTAAGCAGGCCCAAAGCAGAAGATCACAGCCCACCTGAAGGCGGCTGGCCAAAGATAAGTGGACTCACCCACAAAAAGATAAGATAAGATAACTAACTTATCTCAAGGGAGGTCACTCCACACTACTATAAATACACTGGAGCACCCAGGTATAACTCACTCTCTGATTCTACACAAAAAACCTACCTAAAGCCCGTGCTAACTTAAGTATCGGAGTCTCTTACAGGTACCACCATCCTCCGGTGACCAAGGATCAGCAGTATCTCAAGATTTAGCAAGTCGGACCCAACAGCTCCGATCACACTCAAAGATCTCATCCGAGATCGACCTTCAGTTTTAGGTAACCCTCGAACCAATTACTAAGTAAATCAGAAGTAAATCAAATCTTTCAACAAATTCTAATAGTAAAACCAACTAAAATAAATGCCTATAACTTCGAAAATTAATAATAAATTATGTCTCCCACTGAATTTGAAAAGCATTATTGGACCTCTTGCTGTCCTGATTTAGCCCAATGAGTTGTCGCAATTTTGACACCACTATTTTTTAGATGAACTCTTGGTCTTCTTAATGTCCAAGCCCGAAATAGTATAATTCTTTTAATATTTAGATTCTTGAATATGATAAGATTTTTATTGTGCTCATCTCTAAAATGACAAGAATAATAAATAAGAACAACTGTGCTTTCTCTAATTTCGAACTCCTCTGACCAAATTCATTCGATTATGCAGCAGCATGTGTCGGTCTATATGTTCGATCCTAAAACACCCACTCATTTCACAAAAAAGGAACATTCTGATGAGCTCGATCAATCCCTGGTCAAACTCTCACATATTTTCCTTATTGAAAGGTGCAAATTTCTCGAGTAACACGAAGAAAACTAAACTAACTAATCGAGCATTAAACTTTGAGTACATTCAATGATTCTGTTATTCGTTTGCCAAACATTTTCACTGTAACGTATGATAAACATATATGTATCAGCATGCCTTCATAAATATCCATTAAATCGAAAATATTTAACCTGCATTTATGTCAGGTATCAACCAGCAGCCTCATATACAACAATAATACATTTTCCCCCTTTAACTGAATGAAGTAAGTGTTACTATTTCTAAGAGTGTATCAGAACTTTTCCTTATTGTACCTTTCTTTTCTAATAAACAGTCAACTTGGTCTCTTCTAACTATTTTTCAATAGACAATCCGATTTCTAATAAAAATAAAATAACAATAATTCAATTCTCAACCATGATAAGAATAAGAGATATTAGCCTTAGGGATTAATCTGTCTCACAATTTTTGTTATTAAGAATGGAATTATCATTATTATTTTAGTTTTAGAAATCGGAAAGTCAACAAAGTGGTTAGAGATAGAATTGAGCATGATATTGACTCCTTTAATTTCTTTTCACTGTTGATGAAAAAGCAGTGTCCAATCACATGAAGCTCTGGTTATTTGTTTCACCTGCACCACCACTAGTATCCAAAAAGTCCCAACAACACTACTCATTAGCACCTATAAAAGTTGCAGAGAATAAAACATGATATGGAACAAAACAAGAACCAGCTAAGCAATAATTCTTCTAGTAACCCACCTATTATTATTATTATTATTCTTGCGCTTGCTTTTGGAGCCAGTAGACGACGAAGGATTAGTATGCCAATTCCTTTTCCTCTGATTTATGAACCAGTTATTTATCTGCTTTAATTGCAAGCCTGTTTCCTGCACCAGCCTCGCCTTGTCTTCTTCCTGAAAAATAACAGCACTCATTTATATAACACCTATCATCAATCTCATCAAACATTGACAAAACTCCCACAACATACGTGTGGGTATATCTCCTCTTTCTTTTATTATTACCTCCTATCTAAAATAACTCTCCAAAATTAATTACCACATAAATTAATTAAAAATATCTTCGTTTAGAACAAGTTAGATTATTGTGCAAAATTATAATCATTAACTCTTCTTATCATATATATTTACTATTTCCTTTCACTTATTTTTTATTAATCCCTAAATTTTTAAAAAAAATTCAAAATTTCAGAAAAATATATT
>NC_029787.2:77754274-77760401 GCF_000816755.2 Arachis ipaensis
TACTTTCCGCTAAAATTTATTTTAAACTAAGTAGATATTTATATTTAATTCGGATTCGGGGTAAAGTATATATCATAATTATTAGAACCAAATCGATAATACACAGTCATATATATCACTGAATTACTAGTTTACCCGATTAACTCAATCATAATTAAATAAAAATATAAAATTATAAAAATAAAATTAAAATCAAAAGTTAAAATGCATGTTTTCATAAATATATTAATAATAATTAAGTATCAATTTTTAGACATAATTAATGATACAAAAAGAGACAATAAACTAGTTAATAGGACAATATATTTTTTTAATTTAAATGAACAAAAATAAACAAAAGATAACAATTGATAAATCAAATCCAAAAAGTGATCTCAAAGTCGGCATCTATATCTTCGTAGGATAAATTTGGAGCTTGACCAACATTTTTTTTCATTTTGATTTGTATCTCTATTTTCCATAGCATTGTTACTTAGTCCATCATTATCTTGATCATCTTCCAAATTTAATTGATCTAAATTTGTGTATTTTTTACAAATTAATATCAACAATAATTCACAATAGCAACTAACAAGTAAAATGTTCAAATAATTGAAAATCATATCAAGATTATCTAAAGTTGGTTGAATGGATATCTTTGCCAAATCATTTCGTAGAGCATCAAACATTTTTAGAAGTTAAAAATGGTAGTAAATCTTCCAATATCCAATCCAGATAGTCATCAAATATTTACCTACTTTGATAAATCAATATATACTTTAATTTTTTATTTTAATTTTATTTTCATAATTTTATATTCTTATTTAATTATGATCGGATTAATTAGGTGAATCAATAATTTTAATTTATCAGTTAAACATGTGACCTACGAATTGAATCAGTGACTTAATAATCTAGTGGTATGATCGAATTAATTATCAGTTTAATTCTAATAATTATGGTCACACGGCATTAGAAAACGGGAGGAATAAAGTGAAATGAGACGTTTTTAAATTTTAAAAAAAAATTAAACATAACTCGGTCGCTAAAGCCTCCTATCTACGGTAGCTGATGCAGCAAGACCTGAGGAATCGATACGGATCATAGCCGCTCTATGTACTGAACTAAGATAGTAAGAGGAATTTTCTTTTTCTTTTCAACAATAACATGATAAGAGCATTTTTTATTGGCACGGATGGACACTTGGAAGATCATTTCTACTCTGGTTCAACACTTCCCTGACTTACGCAAAAGAATCATCCTCAGAAAACGGACTACCCTAAGCCTACAAGTAGGCAGGATGACCGAGTTATAAAACCGGCTAAGTCACTAATTTTTACAAAATTTGTCCAAATCGAATCAATTTTTATCAGGTTCAATGCTTAAGCGGTCGAACAAATGATTCAACTCGGTCAGATAATTGGATGATCGAATTTTTAGTTGAATTGACCGAGTTGAACCGAGTTTGATAACAATAGTATAGCTTCGAACTAAGAAATTTAAATGTTTATTAGAAACTTGAGAATATGTATGGTGGCCCCCACAAGCTAAGGGCATATGTAGTTAATGCATGTGTGTGAGTAAGAACATACCGTTGGATAGGGCCATTTAGAATGAGATTGCCACCAAGCTTTTAAGAGAGAGGTGGTATCTCCAGGAAGCTTCCCGGCTCTTCTCTTTCGCAGAATTTCTTCTCTTATGTCAACAATTTTATCCTTGTAACCCTGATTCACAGCACCACTTAAATTATTTCAATTGGATCCATTCAACTACTGATTATGTCTGTCATTCACTCGTTATTTCATTAATTTGTCCCTATATACAGATACAATCATATTATTATATACGTGTATAAAATAAACATCTACTAAATTAATCATTTTTATAAAATATATATTAAAAATAAATTAATACATAATGACAGATTTAGTAAGTGATTTTTCGTGTGTCAAATACTTATTTCTAGTAGCGTTACCTTCCTGTTTGTATTGATTTAGTTCTCTATGTACTCCACTCCACTTATTAGTGGGCGTTTAGATCCTTTGTAATTTATCAGAAACAAGAAAGAAAACTTGCATGCCACATATACGCCACCACTCAGAATCCAGATTTAATTTGTAATTATGTTGTTATAAATACCTGTTTTAGCTCGTGCTTTAGCTCCTGGCGAACACGCTCCATTAGAGATCTTTCAGTTTCAGTTGGAACAAGAGGGCCAAAGCTGAGACTATCAGCGCCATCTAAACATCCTTCGTACAAGTTGCCATTGCTCTCTGCCGCCTGATCGTCTTCGTCGTCCGACATCGTCGTACCTGTCCCTTCTCCGGGAGATACACCTTTATGCATCACACTTTATTATTAGTAATTATCATTAAGACATTAACCCTTTTGATGTGTAGTGTGTGCATAATGTTGACAATACAAACACAATAGACCGGTGGTTCTTCACTACTTTCCAGTATTTTGCTAAGAATTGAAGCTCATGTACAACTTAATAAATAACCATTATAACTTATTCACAGACATATACATTACTTGCAACTTTTTTACCAAAGATTTTTGTTGTTTGCACTTGTTGGGGTTGGGAATAGTTTCAACTCATAATTCATTACAATCACATTAAATGCATAGTGAGTTGATGAGTTTTGGATTGAAAATTTTTTTCCTAATTAAAAGCCAAAGTTCAAACGTCATGACTCATCAGATTCATTGATCAACTACTATACAACATGCATGCATGCAAGGTAAAGAGAAATCTTTCTTGAACAATAACAACATTAAGCAATAATAACCATAATCAAAAGAAGATTTTTGTAGTAAAGGACTTACCCGTCAAGCTTTGTAGAGACTGCTCGAGCTCCCAACAAGCCATCACTGCTTCCATGGCATGCACACGGACATGTTGTTGCAATTGTTCTTTAAAAGCGCAAAGCAATAGAACGTAATGTGTCTACAAAGTACAAACAAAGGTAAGGGCCAAACTGAACAAGTGCTTCATAGGAACTTAATAAAGGTATATAACCAAGACAATTAGGAACTAATTATTTAAACAGGAGAAAACAAAGCACTCATCAGGTGAACACGTAAAATCCGAAAGATGCAAAAATTCATATGCTAGACGATATCAGCATACAAACACAAGCACTAATAAAATAAAATATTAAAAAGATATTTTCATGGCTTGTCTCCCATATCAATGTTTAAGGAAACATTATTTGCACATTTTTTTTTTCCTTCAGTCTTGTTACTGCCTTTTTCCTCCTCAAAAAATTCATATAATAAGAGATACAAACATCCCCACATATTCTATTATTTCAGTTAATATTATGGAAAAGAAATATGTATCAAAATAAAATTAAAAAAGAGGTTTAAAAAACGATGATACTTCTTCCATTCTAATATTTGTACTATTTTAAAATTTTGGAACATTAAGTCACTAGTATAAAATATATATTAAAATATAAATACACATTAAAAATAAATTAAATCACATATGTATTTATACACAAATATATTGATAATTAATTTTAGTTACTAATTGTAGTATACGTTGAGTTTAGCGTTCAGAAACATAAACGCACGTTTAAATGTGTTGAACGTTGAATCAAACTTGTTTGGATGATTTTTTTAACATAATCTCTTTACCTACAAATATAGGTTTACTTAAAGCAATACTTTGTAGCTTTTACTTTACATTTTTACAGTTAAAAATTAATTGCAAAATTTATTCTCTCAACTATTCTATTTTTCGCGTTCTTCCTTCTCTACATATCCACACACTCATTTTCCTCATCTTCAACACTCAAATTAAATTTCTTTCTTCTACCATAATTTTGCTTATTAAATAATTTTTGTACTGAAAAATTCTTTTCTATTTTAAAATTAGTGGAATGCTAGTTCACTCCAATTATTATAGTTTAAGTCATTGTTATTTAAATAATATTTTATTAATTATAATTACTTTTAAATCAAAATATCCAAACATAAATCACTTAAAAATAAATTCAGTTTTAATCAAAATCAAACTCAACTCTAATTTACAAAACTAAATTAAACACACATTTCGTATACAAATAATATTTTCGAAGAATGAATAATCAACTTGTATTGGTTTCTACATTAAATGGATTCGCCAACTGCCGTCCACTAACTAATGCATGATAACCAACCAGCTGATGATGGTATAGTAAAAGAATGACTTAGGTCCCATAGCTTCATTATTATTGTCCTTACTCCGAAAGCAAAATAGAACGTACAAGAGGGGGAAATAAAGTGTTGTGAAAACTAAGCTACAAACACCACAGCTTCAAGTAATATTTAAGAACATATTCTACAAGATTTCATGAAAACGAACCAACCAAATTAAGTTTCCGCTAAAAATCAAAAACATAAAATGCTTATTCATCCATCAAGTGGGAAGATTAATTGTATTATATTATATATGATTATGACAACATTAACCCAAAGATTCTCAAAGGAAACACTCATGTAGTATGGAAGAGTCTATCATCAACTCTCTCTCTTTCTCTCCGAGTCAATTCTCTACCTAACAAACAAACAATCACGTAACTGTTCTCTGCTCTTGTGAGCAGTACGATGGCCCTCTTGTTTTCTTCAAAAAGTTCAAACGACAAACAACAAACTCCATAAAATCCGGATACCACGAAGGTCCTAGTTTTTAGCACATTAAAGAAGACAAATTCCACAAAATTAATTTGACATTTCTGACAACGTAAAAGCCACCAATGCAAGAATAGAAGAGACGACATTTGTTGAAGCATCCCCAAATTCGTAAAATCAAAATGAAGTTTTTTTTGCTACCCAAATTATACCTCAACTCAATTTATTGCACCAGTCTGAATTTTATTTAAAAATTTATTGTTGGCAAATAAATTATTATATATATAATGTAAAATTTGAATCTCTAACTTTTATTTAATTGAACGAATATATTAACCACCCCACCAATTCAAATTGATTAAATCAAAATAAAGCTGATTAGTACTATTATATACCAACAGCCCAACACAGTAGGGGCGCAGCCTCATTAGGCAGAAAGGCCAATTGCCACCCACCCACCATAAAACCTCCCAACCCTTGAGTTTTATTTTTTCAATAAATTATATATAATTTTCAATTTAGTTTTTTCACATTTTATTTTAATTTTTGTTTTATTGCAAAATAAATTTTAGACCCTGACAGTCCAGCTCTAATAACATGTAAATGACTAAAATCAAGCAAATTAAAGGAACACGCATACAAATCTTGAATCAAAGTCACTAACTCAAAGTAGTTGCAACTCTTACAAGGTTATTTCTATGGTGCCTATAAAGGTTTGCTTTATTTTTTAAACGGGTTAAAAATTAATATTTAATTTTAAAAGTCTTTTAATATCTCCAAAAAATAAAAACATAGTGAATTGAAATTTTTTACTTTAATAACATTCCTTTTAAAAAATATCCTCATTTAACTTTTTAAATTCTAAATCTATTCTTCAATTTCTATATATATTAAACTATACATAATATTAAGATATAATTTAATACAATATATTTTATACAAAACATAATATAAAGACTTAATTTAATCTCTGTTTTTCAGTCTTTATTTCCTAATTTCAGTTTAATAGTCCTGTATCTCTTTTATAATAATTGTCTTATTTACATTTTTTCTCTATAATATTGTCATTTAAGAGGGAAAATATTGATGTGATTGTATTATTAATATAAAGGTAATAAGAATCAACTTAATAACTTAGTTACATGCATGAATAATTTTTAGTCCCTTCATTTTAATGGGTTGAAATAATCACATAGATAATAAGCGTGAGTTATGCTAATCACGTTAGTTATATAACTATTTTGACTAATTAAAATCTGAGTAATCAATATAATTCATTCACGTACCTATGAATGAAACTAAATCGAACATTAAGTTTAAAAAAAAAAATTGTCATGTATGTACATAAAAAAAAATAAGCATCATATTTTTTTATATAAATATATGTTATAAATCATTTTTAATATGTATTTTATATTTTTAATATATATTATATAAATATAATTAATTTAATAACTGATTGTTAATATACACATAACATTATATTTTAATTTAATACATTAATAATCTAACAAATTTTATACGGTTA
>NC_029787.2:77760762-77762342 GCF_000816755.2 Arachis ipaensis
ATTTAATCACTTGATTTTTTATTGTAAACGTTTTTTTTTTACAATAATAATAATATTTAAATGACTTTTTTTAAAATTAAATAAATTTAATGTTTATCGAATTATATAAAAACAAGTATTTAGCACATTATAAAAAAGATAAATAACTAGACCCTAACTATATACCTAAAAAGGTAAAAAGAGAAGAGGAGAATAAATAGGAAGAGGGCTGGCCAACCAGTGGCAGCACATGATGAGGATGTTGTAGCTTCGAGCAGCAAAGCGGGACACAGGGACGGAGGCAAGCTAACAGAGAAGTGAAAGAAAGTTGGAAAGGAAGACTTTTTGAGTTTACAAAAATATAAAAACAAACCACAAATGCACAAACAAGAAAAAACATCCATACTCGCCATTTTCCTGTTTTGAATTTTAATTGATATTTTATCTCATATTTAATTTTAATATTTTTATTGAGTTTAAATTAAATAAAGATAAATAATAACTTATAATTTGAATTTTAAATAATATTAAATTAATAATTATTAATTATTAATAATTTGGACCATGGTCATCCCCTTTTTCTACCTCAAATAAAAAATGATTTTGATACTTAATGTTATTTGAATTTACTTTGAAAAATAATAATTTTTTAAGAAAAAGTATAGAAACCAAAAGCTACAACGATAATTTTGAGAATAAGCTGAGGAAAGAGACAAACCATGAAGTTATCAAGCTCCTTCTCATTGAGAGCACCATTATTCCCATGCGCAGAGTACTTCTCCACCACGCGCTGCGACTGCTGCAACTGAGCGTCGATTCTCGGTAGCTGGTCAACGGGCGTCGCAATCCTCAGACACGACACGTGCGCCGACAGCAGCTGCTCGTAAAGCGGGTGTCCTAGGATGTCCGCCTTGTACTCCGCCGCATCCTCTGAGTCGCAGTTGTTACTTTCCGTCATCGTCCGCTGCTGCTGGAGGTGGTTCTTCCGATGATCCATGCTCTTCTCCGGTGACGTAGCTGCCGCCGCCATCATGCCTCGAACGTCGTCGTTTCGTGCCGACGACGCGTCCGGCTGAAGGTGCAGGAAATTCTGCTGCCGAACGTTGTTCAGCCACGTCGGAGCCGGTCCTCCATCGCCGGCGCCGGAGAGAGTTAGCATCCTCTGCATGTCTCTGTTCTGATTTAAATGTTGCTCGTCCGTGAAGGACTGAAAAGTAATTTCGTGTGGTTGGTGGTCGCGAAAAGCCATGTTTTGTTAACTAGAATTTTTTTTTCTTTTTGAACCTTGATTTGTGACTACATTTAATTGATTCCCGTATCAGTGAGATGGAAGAGAAAGAAGGAAGAGATGGAATTTGAAGAGTGACGGTGAAGATTATTGAAGAATCAAGAACTAAGAATAAGTGACGAGAGTGAAGACAGGGCCTTGAGGAAGGAAAAGGAAGTGGTTTGGAAAAACACCTTTTTGTTTTTCTGGGGAGAAGACTTTTTTCTTTTGAAGGGAAAGACACGAACATCGAGGGAAGGAATGAACAAAGGGTGGGATTGATGATAACGTGGGGGGGGAATTGTGGTGCCACCTTATTGGAGATTTTTTTTTT
>NC_029787.2:77763345-77766050 GCF_000816755.2 Arachis ipaensis
AATTCATGTTTTTATTAAAATAAATTGGATAAAATATTAAAATTGGATATGAATTTTTGACAAAAACTATTTTATATATTGCTTCCAGTTTGGTAATGTATAGCAGCGTGAGCCAGACAGGGGTTGGATTCATTGGTGGTGATCAAAGTTTTTCAGACATGGCGAGATGCTGACAACTTCTTGGCGATGGCGTGATGCTTTCAACTCTTTCTCGGTGATGACGAGATGCTGAGATGGTGACACCCGTCCAAGACCTGATTTTAACGCTGTTCTTCTACAACTTTCTCTCTCGTAGACAGCGAAAAAGAGAGATGGTGAAACACGTCTTTCATGCGTTTGAAATTTGGTACGTAAAAATTGAATTCTACAAACTTAGCAGTTTTTTTGAAAAATACAGGGCATGCGTAGGTGGACACATGTTTGCAGTACGCGAGAATTCTTTCTGCTTCAACAACCTCGTGTACGCATGGGGTGTATGCCTACGCGAGTTTGGCGTACAATTATGCATATGTATGATGTGTGCGTACGCGAGAATGCCCAAATTTGAACTTATGCGCACGCGAGTCACCCCTATGTTTGGAGAACCCACGTACGCAGGAGGTGCTCATGTATGCGAGATTGGCAAAAATCAGATCCTTGTGTACGCATGGCGTGGCATGCGTATGCATGACCGCCCTATTTTGAAAAATTTGCATTTTTGTGATTTAAACCTATTCCCGAGCTTTCCAAACCTTTTTAACACATGTTTAGGGTCCCTTAGCAAGTTTTTAAACTTTGGAACAAGGGTGAATATATTAAATGAGTTAGGGGGCAGGGACGGATCCAGAAATGATATTATGGGGAGGGCCAATAACACATATAATATTAAAAATTATGTAAAAAAATTATATAATATAAGATGTATTATAAAAATATAGGGATAGAGAATATATTTTAAAGTAAAAAAAAATATGTGTATACTTTTTACTAATGAAATGGTCGATTCTTCGTATCATAAAATTCACCGATAATAGAATTTGTGTCAAAATTTTCAACAATTTTTTTTCAATATAATTAAAAGACAATTAGTAAGAAATTCATCTTTTATTTTGTTTCTAAGTTATTTTTCACAATATTCATAGTTGAAAAAGATCTCTTAATTGTAGCAGTTGAAAAAGAGAGAATTACTACCAAACGAATAAAAAAAAGGGCCACAAGAAGAAAAAAAATTCACTTTATGTGATTTAAAAATTTTTATTTAATTAAAAAATATTAGTAATAATATCCTTTTCAGATTTTTTTAATATTGTTACTTATTTTTTAGATATTAAAAATTATTAATATTTAAATTAGACTGAACTTTTATTTATATTAGACTAAATATTAAATATATTTTTAAAAATTTAAATTATACATAATAATTTATTACTATTAAAAAAAGTTGGGGGGCCGAGGCCGCCACTCGCCCCCCTTATGTCCGTCCCTGTTAGGGGGATAGTGAGAAGGATTTGCGAAATGGTAATCAAGTAATGATGAGTTGGTGTTGCCGAATAAGAAGTGAATAATTGAATTATTGAGTTGTGAAATTGCTGCTGGTCTTGAAATTGTTTGATCTTGAGTATGTTAAAGATGAGTGTGATGATTGATGAGCATATTGATTGTGTGCAATCTGTTCTGTTTTGGATACATCATTTTATCGCTATTTGTAAAGTGTGTCGGGCACTATATCCCATGAGTGTGACGGGCATTATATCCCAAGAGTGTGACGGGCACTATATCCCAAGAGTGCGGGAGCACTTTACCCTGGAAAATGTGTCCGACACTATATCCCATGAGTGTGACGGGCACTATATCCCAAGAGTGTGGCAGGCACTATAGCTCAAGAGTGTGGGAACACTTTATCCTGGGAAATGCGACGGACACTATATCCTATGAGTGTGGCAGGCACTATATCCCAATAGTGTGACAGGCACTATATCCCAAGAGTATGGATGCATGTTAGAAAGATGATATCCGGGACTGGGTGTGTCGGGTTCTGAAAAAATAACTGACATGTGAGCTCACGGCCAGTACGAAAGGCATTAATCATATGCATTTGTATATTTTGTATGAGTGTGCATTTGTTTTGGCTTGCCTAATTGCTTATATATGATTAGCTGCTATATGATCTATTTGCAGTAACTGTTATCTATATCTGTGCTTTCCTTGTTTGACTTGTATTCTTTGCAACTGAGAAACCCTTTGTTTGGTGGAGGCGTGAAAAGAGTTGTTCCACCGGTATTTCGGAGGGTTGGAGGAGACAAAAAGTTAAGTGTTGCGTTAAAGTTAGATTTAGAACTTGAATACCTCAGCTAGTTTACCTAATTTCTGGTTTAGTATATTCCTTGAAGTTTAATTCTGAGTGTCAGAGTTCTAGGATTGTATCTACCTTTATTGAGACCTTTTATATTAACTATGTGGGCACCTTTACTATGCTGAGAACCCTCGGTTCTTATTCCATACATATATTGTTGTTTTTCAGACATAGGTCATGAAGCACCTCATTGAGGATACTGGAGACCTTCTTGAAGGGAAGAGCTATATTTTGGGTTAAATATTTAGTTTCTACTTGTATATATTTGTACATAGTTGTTATCCACTTCTTGTATTTTTTATTTGGTCCCTCCTAGAGATTGACTTGGAGAAACAGGTTTTATTTTACAGTTTGAGTTGTATTTTGAGTTATA
>NC_029787.2:77773437-77779352 GCF_000816755.2 Arachis ipaensis
ACTGTATATATAAACTCTGGCCAGCCTTAGCTTCGCAGGTCTTGTCTGGGATTTGATATTTGTATCTTTTGGTATTTTGTTCTATATCGGTGTAGTTTATCTTCCTATTAATCTTGCATATTTGTTTTAAGCTTATCCGTACGAGTGTGATGCACTGTATATATAAACTCTGGCCAGCCTTAGCTTCGCAGGTCTTGTCTGGGATTTGATATTTGTATCTTTTGGTATTTTGTTCTATATCGGTGTAGTTTATCTTCCTATTAATCTTGCATATTTGTTTTAAGCTTATCCGTACGAGTGTGATGCGACTTAGGTTACGCTCTTGTTTAGCTTCTTTTTCAAGGATCCTAGTTAAATTTTCTTTCAACTATGTTATATAAGCATTTTTTTTATTTTTAGAGGTCGTAGCACCTCGCCACCTTTGATTTACATCCAAGGTGTAAAGTTCTGTATGGTAGGGTGTTACCATATGCGAATATAGTATCAACCTGAACCACAGAACCTAGGTTCTGCGCACACATTGCTCTACACCATACCGGCATGCACTCATAGGGGCTTCTCAACCTCCAAAGATTTTTGCAATCGACTTTTGCTTTACCAACCACGCTTTACGATAGCTTATCGTATAGTTAAATCTTGATTGAACATCTGCAATCATGACTCAGACCTTGATAGATGGGTCTGCTTCAACTAGAGGCCTTATAGCATCCACAATTGTATCGGAATCCAGTTTTAAATAGTCTTGAGAAACTATACCCATAGTACAGGTATGACTTCCATTGTATCGTTTAATTTTCCAACAACATTTTCTCTGAATCAAACAGGCCCGAATCATCCAATCACAACCTCTACCATATTGCAAGCATTTTGCATAAAATGTCAAAGGCTTAGAATAAAAGACCTTGTAATCGACTTCTTAGAAATTGTGCAATTCCTAATTTCCATGATTATAATTTTCCTGAAACTGAACTCCATTCCAATAGCAAACTCACTATCTTTCACAGAAAGAACACCTGTGTATGAAGAATATCAATTTTCAAGTTCTATAGAAGTATATTTAGTTTTTAAAAGATGTACTTTCAACAAAAATATTTTAAATAATTCAACAACAAAAATTAAAACGTATAATCGTCATTTAAAGATTGTAAATAAAATTGTCATGATGAAAAATAAAACAATGGCATACCTGAGTTTGCCAACTCAGAAAATTCCAGTGTGTTCATAACTTCGAGATCCAAAGAATGCATGAACGATGGCACACCAAAAGGATGTTGGCTTGCTACGATGTTTATTACAGCCTGAACTTTCATGTCCGTGCTCTCGTTTTCTTTGTCGTTTCATCCCAGCATGTTATTATTGATTAAGAACTCCTCTTCACTATCACTATTGTATTTTTCTTTCCAGTATGTGTTGTCCCTTTCATTTACGAAGGATTTGTCCACTTCGTGACTAATAGTCAACTCTTCGAATTCAACATACAATTTGACATCGACACATGAGCTTGATTCAGTCGATAGATCATTAACATCTCTAGCACGGTGGCTTCATCGGTCACATTCATTACTTGAAACTGTATTACACTACCGAAATCTAATACGGGCTATTGATGAGCGGAGGGCATTGGATCATTTTCCCGAGAGATGACCGAAAGTAGCCATTGACAGTGGTGATGTATCACATAAAGCCAGCCATGGAAAGGAGTAAGATTGATTGGATGAGGATAGCAAGAAAGCAGAGGTTCAGAGGAACGAAAGCATCTCCATTCGCTTATCTGAAATTCTCACCAATGAATTACATAAGTATTTCTATCCCTATTTTATTATATTAAATTCGAAAACACCATTATCAATTTATATCTGCCTAACAGAAATTTGCAAGGTGACCATAGCTTGCTTCACCAACAATCTCCGTGGGATTCGACCCTTACTCACGTAAGGTATTACTTGGACGACCCAGTGCACTTGTTGGTCAGTTACACGGAGTTGTGAACCATGGTTTTGGCATCATGTTTTTGGCGCCATTTCCAGGGAAAGAAAGAGCAATGAACTTTACATAATTAAAGTGTAATCACGATTCTGCGTACCAAGTTTTTGGCGCCGTTGCCGGGGATTGTTCGAGTTTGGACAACTAACGGTTCATCTTGTTGCTCAGATTAGGTAATTTTATTTTTATTTTATTTTCAAAAAAAAAATTTTTCAAAAAAATCTTTCAAAAATTTTCTCATCTGTTTTCGAAAAAAAAATATAAAAATGTTTTCAAAAATTTATTCAAAATTTTTAAGAATGAATTCTAGTGTTTCATGAAGCATGGCTGGCTGTAAAGCCATGTCTAATACGATTGTAGGGCATGTTAGACGTGTCATGTCTGAGTTACATACTAAAACTTGGCTGGCTATTAAGCCATGCCTGACCCTTTGATTGGAGCTTTAGAGCATAAGATTCCTGGAATTCATATTAAAAATTTTGAATTCTTATTTTTCTCTTTTCTAAATGATTTTCGAAAAATATAAAATAAAAATCCAAAAAAATTAGAAAATCATAAAAAAAAAAATATTTTTGTGTTCTTGTATGGGTCTTGAGTCATGTTACAAGTTTGGTGTCAATTGCATGTGCATCTTGCATTTTTCAAAAATTTCATGCATTCATAGTGTTCTTCATGATCTTCAAGTTGTTCTTGGTAAGTCTTCTTGTTTGATCTTTGCATTTGCATGTTTTGTGTCTTTTCTTGTTTTTCATATGCATTCTTGAATTCTTAGTGTCTAAGCATTAAAGAATTCTAAGTTTGGTGTCTTGCATGTTTTCTTTGCATTAAAAATTTTTCAAAATTGTGTCTATGATGTTCATCTTGACATTCATAGTGTTCTTGGTGTTCATCTTGACATTCATAGCATTCTTGTATGCATCACATGTTTTGATCTAAAAATTTCATGCATTGCATCTTTTTAGTGTTTTTCTCTCTCATCATAAAAATTTCAAAAATCAAAAAAATATCTTTCCATTTTTCTCTCATCAAATTCGAAAATTTGGATTGACTTTTTCAAAAATTTTAAAAATGAAGTTGTTTCTTATGAGTCAAATCAAATTTTCAATTTGAAAATCTCATCTTTTTCAAAATCTTTTTCAAAAATCAAATCTTTTTCAAAATTCTTAGTTATTTTCGAAAATTACAAAAATATTTTTCAAAAATATTTTTCTTATTTTTTTTCACATGATTTTCGAAAATAACATCATCAATTAATGTTTTGATTCAAAAAAAAAAAAATTTTAAGTTTGTTACTTGCTTGTTAAGAAAGATTCAAACTTTAAGTTCTAGAATCATATCTTGTAATTTCTTGTGAATCAAGTCATTAATTGTGATTTTAAAAATCAAATCTTTTTTCAAAACTAATTTCAATCATATCTTTTCAAAAATATCTTCTTATCTTATCTTTTTCAAAAATTTGATTTCAAAATATCTTTTCTAACTTCCTACCTTCTTATCTTTTCAAAATTTGTTTCAACTAACTAACTAACTTTTTGTTTGTTTCTTATCTTTTTCAAAACTACCTAACTAACTTTCTCTCTCTCTAATTTTCGAAAATATCTCCCCTCTTTTTCAAAAATTTCTTTTTTATTAACTAATTATTTTTATTTTTTATTTTAAAATTTTTCGAAAAAAAAAATACTAACCTTTTTCAAAAACTATTTTCGAAAATCACTAACCCTTTTTCAAAAAAAAAAAAATTATTTTCGAAAATTCTCCCTCTCCCATCTTATTCTATTTATTTATTCATCTACTAACATCTCATTTCACATCTCTGCCCTCCTCACAGTTGTGTTTCTTTCTTTACATCACATTCTTTGTCTCTCTCTTTTCTTCCACTCACAAAGGGATCCCTATACTGTGGTATAAAGGATCCATATTATTATTATTATTATTTTATTCTGTGCTCTCTTCTTTGTCATATGAGCAGGAGCAAGGACAAGAACATTCTTGTGGAAGCAGATCCAGAACCTGAAAGGACTCTGAAGAGAAAATTAAGAGAAGCTAAATTACAACAATCCAGAGATAACCTTTCAGAAATTTTCGAACAGGAAGAGGAGATGGCAGCCGAAAATAATAATAATGCAAGGAGGATGCTTGGTGACTTTACTGCACCTAATTCCAATTTACATGGAAGAAGCATCTCCATTCCTGCCATTGGAGCAAACAACTTTGAGCTGAAACCTCAATTAGTTTCTCTGATGCAGCAGAACTGCAAGTTTCATGGACTTCCATCTGAAGATCCTTTTCAGTTCTTAACTGAATTCTTGAAGATATGTGATACTGTTAAGACTAATGGAGTAGATCCTGAAGTTTACAGGCTCATGCTTTTCCCTTTTGCTGTAAGAGACAGAGCTAGAATATGGTTGGACTTTCAACCTAAAGATAGCCTGAACTCTTGGGATAAGCTGGTCAAGACTTTCTTAGCCAAGTTCTTTCTTCCTCAAAAGCTGAGCAAGCTTAGAGTGGATGTTCAAACCTTCAGACAGAAAGCAGGTGAATCCCTCTATGAAGCTTGGGAGAGATACAAAGGACTGACCAAAAAGTGTCCTTCTGACATGCTTTCAGAATGGACCATCCTGGATATATTTTATGATGGTTTATCTGAGTTATCAAAGATGTCATTGGATACTTCTGCAGGTGGATCCATTCACCTAAAGAAAACGCCTGTAGAAGCTCAAGAACTCATTGACATAGTTGCAAATAACCAGTTCATGTACACTTCTGAAAGGAATCCTGTGAATAATAGGACGCCTATGAAGAAGGGAGTTCTTGAGATTGACACTCTGAATGCCATATTGGCTCAGAATAAAATATTGACTCAGCAAGTCAATATGATCTCTCAGAGTCTGAATGGAATGCAAGCTGCCTCCAACAGTACTCAAGAGGCATCTTATGATCATGTGGAGTCACAAAATAAATATAAAAATTGAAAACGGAATCAAAAACAGCAGAAGAAAAATCACACCCTGGAGGAAGCATCTACTTGGCGTTCAACGCCAGAACAGAGCATGGTTCTGGCGCTGAACGCCCAAAATGGGCAGCATCCTGGCGCTGAATGCCCAGAACAAGCATGGTTCTGGCGTTCAACGCCAGAAATGGCAACAAATGGACGTTGAACGCCCAAAATGGGCACCAACCTGGCGCTGAACGCCCAGAGTTGTGAGCAAGGGCATTTTACATGCCTAAATTGGTGCAGGGATGTAAATGCCTTGACACCTCAGGATCTGTGGACCCCACAGGATCATCTCAGGATCTGTGGACCCCACAGGATCCCCACCTACCTCATCATCTCTCTTTCCATTCATGATCATCCCTTCTATTTTCCATTTACCACTCACATCCATATACCCACTACCTTCAAAATTCAACATCTCTCTCCCACCCAATCCCACCCACATGGCCGAATACACACATCCATCCATCTCCTCCATATCTTCCTCTTCTTCTTCTATTCTTTCTTCTTTTGCTCGAGGGCGAGCAACATTCTAAGTTTGGTGTGGTAAAAGCATAGCTTTTTTGTTTTTTCCATAACCATTGATGGCACCTAAGGCCAGAGAAACCTCTAGAAAGAGGAAAGGGAAAACAAAAGCTTCCATCAAGGGTCTATAGCTCAGTGGTAGAACATTTGACTGTAAATCAAGAGATCCCTGAGATACCTCAGGGGATACATTTTCTTCCACATAATTATTGGAAGCAACTAAGGGTGGAACATCAAGAGCACTCCATCATCCTTCATGAAATTAGAGAAAATCAAAAAGCAATGAGGGAGGAGCAACAAAAACAAGGAAGAGACATAGAAGAGCTCAAGGACATCATTGGTTCCTCAAGAAGGAAACGCCACCATCACTAAGGTGGATTCATTCCTTGTTCTTACTTTTCTCTGTTTTTCG
>NC_029787.2:77779377-77780671 GCF_000816755.2 Arachis ipaensis
TGATGAGCGGATAATTTATACGCTTTTTGGCATTGTTTTTAGTATGTTTTTAGTAGGATCTAGTTACTTTTAGGGATGTTTTTAATAGATTTTATGTTAAATTCATATTTCTGGACTTTACTATGAGTTTGTGTGTTTTTCTGTGATTTCAGGTATTTTCTGACTGAAATTGAGGGACCTGAGCAAAAATCAGATTCAGAGGTTGAAGAAGGACTGCTGATGCTGTTGGATTCTGACCTCTCTGCACTCAAAGTGGATTTTCTGGAGCTACAGAACTTGAAATGGCGCGCTTCTAATTGCGTTGGAAAGTAGACATCCAGGGCTTTCCAGCAATATATAATAGTCTATACTTTGGCCAAGAATAGATGACGTAAACTGGCGTTCAACGCCAGCTTTCTGCCCAAATTTGGCGTCCAGCGCCAGAAAAGGAGCCAAAACCAAAGTTGAACGCCCAAACTGGCACAAAAACTGGCGTTCAACTCCAAGAAGGACCTCTACACATGCAACACTCAAGTTCAGCCCAAGCATACACCAAGTGGGCCCCGGAAGTGGATTTATGCATCAATTACTTACTCATGTAAACCCTAGTAGCTAGTTCATTATAAATAGGACAGTTTACTAGCTTAACTGAGATTCGCAAGGTGATCATAGCTTGCTTCATACAAACAATCTCCGTGGGATTCGACCCTTACTCACGTAAGGTATTACTTGGACGACCCAGTGCACTTGCTGGTCAGTTACACGGAGTTGTGAACCGTGGTTTTGGCATCATGTTTTTGGCGCCATTTCCAGGGAAAGAAAGAGCAATGAACTTTACATAATTAAAGTGTAATCACGATTTCGCGTACCAGCTATCTGTATAAAATACTACTGATTCTTTTTGAAAAATCACCGTGTATGTATTGGCATAATACACTTTGTAATTCTACAAATGACATATTGCAAAGAATAATAAAAAATAATGGACTCGTACAGATAAATTTCATACCCTCATTTGTATATGGTATAATATTATCATCAAAATATACTAATAAATATACATTAGCTTCCATTTCTTCTAAAAAACCTTCAAATTTCTAATACTCTCACATTCTAAAATCATATGAAAATCACAAATAAGAACACAAGTAAGAACAGAGAAGGTAGAACAAAAAACGAATGTTAACTTGAAGAGAATTTAAGAAAATACAAAAGGAAGAAAAAGAGTAAATGAATGTGTAACTCACTTATGGGTAGCTAACTTATTTATATTGAAATAAAAACTAATTTTTTAATTTTTTTTTTTACAAAATAG
>NC_029787.2:77781403-77788369 GCF_000816755.2 Arachis ipaensis
GGAGGCTTTTCGTAGTATACAAAAGACCAAAAATGTCCAATCATTTATTTAAAATATAAAAAATCTTTTCGCTATCCACGAAATTATTTTAAAATTAAAAAAAAAGTCAAAGCCTTCTAATTATTAATGAAAATCCTTTTGGAAATTTTTTTAAAAATAAAAAAATATTCTCGCGGACTGCGAGATGTTTTTTTTACATTTTAAAAGAAAATCATTACAATAAATTCAATTTTTACCGACAAATTTTTAACGGCAATAGTAATATAGCCACATCTTCTATTGTTAAAGAACTTTTTTTATGGAAAATGAATAATTGCGGTTAATACTTCGTTTGTTATGGCAATAAGAGAAAATGGCCAGTAAGCAATTACCAACAGTACATAAAATTGTTCTCGTCTACTCTTATTATTGAGAGTACCGCTTTTAGTTTTAGGACTTTTTTCCCTATGCACTTCTCTCATTCTGCATCAAACTACCATCACTCACCGCACTTCTTCTTCGTCGCTTCATCCCATCTCTTCGGGTGGAAGCGCCGGCTCTTCACTTTTCCACCACCGCCACCTTTTCCTCCTCCTCACACCACGTTCTACACTGAACTACTCAATTGATGTTCTTCGTTGTTGCCTCCTCCTTACTCTGCATTTTCTGGCGCTGGTTTTCGCCACAATCTCCGTCTTCGTTGCTGGCTCTACCATATACTCTGATATCTGGTTTTAGTTTGCAACTGACCTTTTGATCCTTTTCTCATTTAATTTCGATTGCTTAACTAAAAAATTCTCATTTCCTAGGGTTTATATAATTTAATTGATATTATGATCCGATTGGGGATTTTTTGAAAATTTCATGTTAATTTTGTGATTTTATTATGTGCAATCTATTTTGATTCTCTTGTAATGATCATAAATCGAAACGCACGTCGATGTGATTCAATATTTGCTGGTTAACTTGATATCTGGCAGAATCCGTTGCAATTAGTATGATTCTTTGGTATGTTAGCGCATTAGATTCTCTTGATCAATAGGTTTGACGAAAGTAACCTGATTCATGGTTCAATTGTTTTTTCTTTTATTAATTATTCAATGTAGGTAAGTGTAATGCCTGGTGGGAAGTTCAAATGAAGGTAAGTACAATGCTTTAATGTATTCATTCATTTATCACTTTAACATAGGTGATATTTTATTTGATACTGGTATGTATAATGTATTCATTCATTTATCATTCTAATAACTTGTGACTTGGAAGACATGTCTTAGAATTTGAAATCTTACAAGCATTCCAAGGAAAAACTTGATAAGGCAATTAAGCCATGAAACCTCCTTTTAGGTATAAATGGAATAAATTCTTTCACTTTTTTTTTTAAATTTTTTGGTATAGTAGACCTTCACAACATCACTCTGCCTCCTTTTTTCTTTATGTTTTGTGCACGCTATCAAGTATAAGAAAAATTGTACAATTGATTTTCATGAATAAAAGAAAAATTTAGACACAAATGAAGTTAGTATATAAAAGTTAAAACTATAAATGTTTGCTGCACAAATGATGGTTCACATCACCCCACACTAAACTGAGATAGCATTATATGAGAATCTCTATAGAAAATGAAATCAAGTAATTGTATTACAGGTCTAGGTACACTTATTTTTAAGTTATCCTTGGCTGCTCGGTATTATCTTATATCTGGTAATTATTGGATCTTTGACCTACACTAATTGTTTTTTGTATCCTTTTAATTATTATGTTTCTGTCTTGTGATTCTTTTCTATTGTACAAATTAGAACTTGCAATGAATATCCACCATTATTGTATTACAGTATTAGCTTTATTTAGTAACCGAAGTTGCATATTGGTGGTCCTGTTATTTTTTTTAAAAGTAAAAGATGAGTTTTATTTAGGACATGACAAGGTTGTTTGAGATTTATTATCCTTTAGACAAAAACAACATAAATGATAGAGCCCTTGAGTTATCTTAAACTAATGTAGAATATGTGTCCTATTTGGTGACATATAGAGGATTAACAATTATAAGGATATCAAAGACTCCTTACAAAGAAAGATATATGGAAGTTAGATACATGGGATCGAGTGAGACACTGAATGAAAAGTATGAATTTTTACTTTGCTTAAGCTTTCTTTTTGCATTAATTATTGTATTTCAAGTTTGCTTTATAGTGCCTCTTGATTCTGTACGTTCCAGAGATGTTGGACAGAAGAATCTCAGTGGTCGAAACCTTGGCTTTTAAGAGCATTCAATGCAATCCTTGGTGAGAGATATGACCGATTTGTATTTAACATGATAGGGTGTAGAAGATAGACAATATTTTCTGGTGTTACTTTATGATCATTTGCATAAGTTGAGAGTTGAGACCATCAATAATGGCTCATAATGAGAGGGTAAATATTGAAGTAAAATAGTGTTTAGCACTGATAAGTTAATCTTAGCCGACTAACTTAGACTCATTTATCTTCTTCTGTGTAGTAAAATTAGTTTGTGATGATGAAACTACTTATTGTATAATATATAATTGAATGTTCTTTATTTATTTTTTTCACCTGACTTTCTTTATTTTTATTCGTGTATCTCATTTGTTTTTATGCACTCATACATCTTTGTGCTTCGGTTTTTGCGCCTTACATGTTTTTAGTGGGGAGGATTTTGGAAGGTAATGTTCTATCTCTTCTATTTATATAATCATTGCACTTGTTCGCTTTCAATATTTACATGTGTTAAACTTTGCTATATGTCAAAATGCATTGTCAATTTTAATATATTTGTTAATCTATTTACAATATATAGATTGAAAATGATCTCTCACAGTTTTTGGGTGCACTAGTATTGAATTAGCTGCTAGAGGTCAGTTACTGTTTTACTGAAATCACAGGTTAACCACCTCTAGTACAAGTTATAGTGCTCTGACAAATTCTTCATTATTATTTTGTTCTAACAATTCTCTATCACTTGATGTGTCCTATTAATTACCCGCAGTCTATGCAAAATGGTGATCCAGCCTAGATTGGCTACGTTTTTGCCTTCTCAATATTTGTTGGAGTGGTATGATACAAAATCTGATTAAATTATAGATGATAATATTGTAATTTTAATTTTCTGTGATTAATGATATTGCTGGTTGGAAATGCTTGCAATAACCCTTTATGTCATGGCAATGCTTCTTAGGATCTGTCATTGGAATTGGTCATTGGGATTGGTTTATTAATCTTAGTGCTTCTGATTATCTGTTGGTAGCATAAGATGGTATGGTAGTGGCCTTAATCAAAATGCTGTGTCAAAATTTATGTTTTTTTTTGTTGTTTCATAAGTATTATTTGCATAATTATACTTCTTACTCTTAGCCCTTTCTATTAATTGTTGTTTTGTTTATGTTGATGATTACTTTAATTTTTTTTTTCAAATCTAATTCAAGCTTTTAGTGAGGTACCAAGGAATATCAATTTTGTACAACATAGCAGTCGCTTGGGTTAGAAATTGTAAGTAGCATTGTTGATTTATTAGAGTTTTGTAGTTTGTTTCTAAATTATTCTAACTTTTTTTGTTTTTTCTTTTTGATTAATACCTTTTTTTTTTGTAATAAGAGAGGGAAGCCTATGATTATAGACCCGGATCTATAAAGCCTTAATAAATCAGACTAAAACATAAGTAAAAATAAATAAGTTTTGACTAAAATACATTTAAAAATGGCTCAGACTGAATTAATATTTGAATATTTTCTTTTTCCAAACCCAAAATTAAATGCTTAGCACACATATTAGGTGTTCTAATACGGGTCTAAGTGAAAAAAGATATAAAATATACTTAATCTAATCAAATGAGAAATATTGATGGCCAAATTTCTGGTTATATATGTGGGATAGAGGGAGTGTAATTTTAATAATGTTTATATACTGAACAATTATTTAATTTTAGTAAGGTAATTGTTTTTTTATGTGTAGTGCTCTCAGACTTTTTCTGATTAAAAGAAAGATTAAGGACTTTCGTGGCTACATGTTTTGAACTTTTTAAACTAGCTAACTTCCAAGAGGGAAAAATTTGTAAGTTGTGCATCCACTATAAGTAGTGTATTTTGATCTTCATATTAGATACTTAAGTTTATTTATTTTAATCTTTATATAGAAAATATTTTAAAATTTTTTAACAAAAGGACTGAATAGTGAAGAATTCAAAATATTGATTTTAGTTGATGCAGCTAAGAATTTGTTCAAAGAGAAGAAGACTAACAAAATGCAACATAAAATCGAATATGAGCTAAGAAGAAAAAAGAGTTGCAATTTGAATAAAGTGCTATTTCATTTCGAAAACTATTCAGTTAATTCAAGAGAAGAAAATTGTAGCATTAAAATAAGTAAGAGCAAAGACCAATTTTAAATCTAGAAGAAACCGTGTCATTGGTGTCAAGTAGGCGAAAAACATTGCCAAGCTATCAATTCCTTGAAGAGTAGCCAAATGTTTATAGTTTTGGATTGTTTAGTATATTATGATTCATGCTTTTTCTTCCTCATTTATTTTTAAATTCTTAGATCAATTGCTAAAAATAAAAGCTAGGCTACTTTTAAAGGTGCAGTAATTTTAGATCATTGATAACTCTCGTATTGCTACATTGATATAACATAGTTATAAGCTTGTAGCATTTTTTGTTATTTAGATTTGTAACATGATTTATTACTTTTTAAGAGAAATTTGTATATCAATATTTTGAGATGAATGAAATATCTCATTGTGTAGTAATAAATTTTAGTATATTTATATTATGCATAATAATAATAATTGTTAGCAAAAATAATTGAAATTCTAAAAAAAAATATAGTTCGTTGCTTCAAATAAAATGAGTATAATATAACTAAAAAAAGTCTTAAGATTTTAGCGGGAATAATTATAGCAACTTAAAGTGAATAACATTATAATTTTAGAATTATTTTTAGTAGCCATATAAATTGCTGGTAAAATGGGTTTTGGCAGCAATAGTAATGGCCACTAAAAGTGAATAACATTGTAATTTTAAAATTATTTTTGGTGGCCATATAAATTGTCAAAAAAATGATTGGTAAAAGTTATATACTTTTTTCAGCCATTAAAAAAGTTTTTATCAGAAATTGTTATAATTGTCGCTAAAATCTTTTAACGACAAATCATAAGACGATTAATATCTAATTGCCAATAAATGTATTAGCGACTATTTTTATTGCTGCTAAAAACAAAATAAATAGCCGCTAAAAATAATTTTTCTTGTAGTGATCGAACATCTCGTCTTTTGTGAAAAAGATGAGGCCACTACCAGGGACGGACCCAAGCATTGAAGGAGGGGGCACTTGCCCCACTAGGTTTATGAAAAAAAATAATTCTATATAAATTAATATATTTATTTTAATGTATTCACTATCTCTTTTTTAAATTTTATATTTCTATTATATTTTTAATATAATTAACAATGTTCAACAAAATTTATTTTAAGATATATATTTTTGTCCCCATTCTTAAAATTTTTTGGGTCCGTCACTGGCCACTACCCTCTAGTACAAGTGTACAACACTCCACGTTCCTATCTTTGAGGACAACACCAAAAATAAATCTGTAATCAAATTTTTTGGCCAATTTTTTATCAAACCATATATAATAATTTGTTTTTGGTGACTAACCATATACAATAATTGAAGCCCAAAAAAAAAACCATATATAATAATTATATACCTCTATTTCGTTCTGTCCTTATTTTTTATATATAAAAGAGGAAAAAATATCAGGAATAGGTCACTACTGAAGTCGCTAGGTGGTGGATAGGATATAAAAATGGGTGGTAATAGGTGATGGTAGGTGCAGATTAGGGATTGGCACAAGAATAGTAAATAGCTAGAGAGCTAAAATTTCCATGGCACAGCCAGGGTAAGGTACCCTTTTGCTGTTTGTTTTCTTTTGCAATGATGGAAATGAGAAGTTACTTTTCCTTTTTCGTAGTTACCTTCTTTCTCACATTTCACTCTGTTCACGGCGCATTGCATTTACTCATCCGAGAAGAGGACCCAAAAGGTGGCAAGGGGTTGGGCCGGGCATTACCAAACCCGAAAGGGACGCGAGCAACCATTGTTGACACGTGGCGGCAGGAGGTTTCATGGACCACAACGTAGTACTGGAAAGGCTTAGGAGTGCGGGTCATAGGGGTAGTGAAACAGGGTCGTATTGACTGCAAACAATGGCACATTGGCTAGGAAGAGTGCGAAGTTGAATTTCACTATGCTATACTGATATTTCAGCTGCCTCTTTAGCTTTAGAGAGGTAGAAGGTGCTGGCGGCAGAGAGAGAAAGACAAAGACAGAGGTCACGCGCGACTGTTTCGTGGTCCCTAAGTCCCTTGCGTTATATCTAACGGCAATTTCAGTTTGTGTTTTTATTTTTTTATCTTTTTCCAACAACGGATTTTTTTATTTATAAAATAAAAAAAATTATTATTTTACCAAACATGATTTTTGAACTTTAATCCTTACAATTTTTTTTGGCATTTAAGCAAGTTCGCCGGATCTCCCACAAACTCTATAAAAATTGGCAAGTCGCCGAATCTCCCAACGAACTCCCTTTTAAGTTTTTTTAATTCTGCATTTTTATTCCATTATTATCATCTTCAAATAGTATATAGATGTACAAACAATATATAGAAGTACACAAAAATACACAGACAACAAGCATGACTTTTTCAAAAATTTTTTAATTATAAATTAAAAAAAATAAACCATATTTAACAATGACAATCATTGTTATCATCTCTAAAAATACATAGGTACACTGCAATAAGCCATATTTAACAAGTATTTTTTTAATTATAAATTAAAAAATATATATAATTTCCAAAAATAACAAGGATTGTTATCCTGTGTACTTTTTGTGTACTCTTGTGTATTATGGAAACGATAATAATAGTTATCATTGTTAACTTTCTAATCTGATATATTTAAAGTGGATTATTT
>NC_029787.2:77788962-77852425 GCF_000816755.2 Arachis ipaensis
AAAATGACAACTATTATCACCATCTCCAGAAATATACAGGTACACAGGAATAAGTTATATTTAACCAAAATTTTTTAATTACAAATTAAAAAAATACGACTTATTCCTATGTACTTTTGTGTACTCCTATGTATCGTGGAGACGATAATAATGGTTACCATTGTTAACTTTCCAATATGATATATTTGAAGTGGATTATTTTTGGGAAATAATTATTTTTTTAATTTATAATTAAATTTTTTTTATTAAATATGGTTTATTCCGGTGTATTTATATATTTCTAGAGACGATAACAATACTTGCCATTGTTAAATATGGCTTATTTTATTTTAATTTATAATTAAAAAAATTCTTGAAGAAGCCATGCTTGTTGTCTGTGTATTTTTGTGTACTTCTATATACTGTTTGTAGATCTATATACTATTTGGAGATGATGATAATGGAATAAAAACGCAGAATTGAAAAAACTTAAAAGGGAGTTCGCCGAGGATTAGACGAACTCTATAAAATTCATAGATTTCGCCGGGGTTAGGCAAACTTGCCAATTTTTATAGAGTTCGCCGGATCTGGCGAACTTGCTTAAATACCAAAAAAAAAAATTGTATTTTAGAAATTAAAGTCCAAAAATCATGTTTAGAGAAATAATAAATTTTTTTTATTTTATAAATGAAAAAATCCCTCCAACAACAGGTTGTAGAGCGATTTACATCTCTTTAGTGGCATAATTGTTAAAGTCGTGGAAATTGAATCCTGCGTATTGTATGTGATCTACTCTGAAGCATAAGGCTACCTGCGTGCTCCCTAAGTCAGACTAGGTCGTAGATTTGGAGAATTTGAGTTGAGACTCTATTTGGTAGATATGATCCATCTTGGCTCTTGACCTAAATTAGTGCACATGGTCTTGGCCTATATCTACCCTTTTTGGTTCTGATTCCCCGATATGGTGAGTTAGTGGACCTTTTTGTAAAAAAAAGTCCATTAATCATCTGAACTCAAATAGGAACAATTTTCCTACTTGAAAAAAATGTCCATTAATCATAGTAGGTTATTATTAATGCATGAGTAACTTTAATAGTTTTCTTAGTTAATTATTCTAATAAAGTTAATAATCTTGTTCTAAGTTTCATATGTTTCGATCAATGTATTTTGAGTGCTTTGTGTTATGTGTTTTTTTAGGAAATTGAATGAAAAAGCACTAAAAAAAACAAAGAAGAAAGACAAAAAGAAAATAACCATCCCAGCAGCATCACAATCTTAGGCATGCAACGCCCTCCTTTTGGCGTGCCCCAGTAAGCACAACCAACCCCAGGGACTAGGGGCGTGTCACGCCCAACCACTGGCGTGCCATGCCCAACCAAGTCAATTGGCATGCTTTTGTGCCTCACCTCCCAAGGAGAGGTGGCATGCAACACCACCCTCAACGTGCCGAACCTTCGTGCATCAAGAGAGAATGGCATGCCTGATGGTAAGAATTTATGTTGGTCTAGAATTTTCCAATAAAAAGAATCTCTTCCTTGTAAGTATAGTCTAAATCAACAATGGATTCTCCATCAAAGCTTAGTTTTAGTTGTCATAAGTTCAACCCAATAAAAATAATTGAGAGTATTACTCTCGGGTCGTTCTCCCTAGAAATGAGTTGGATTTGGGCTTGGATGAGCTCAGAAATCACCAGCCACGTTTTCTTTAATGAAGTCACATGCGGAGTGTCACGCGTACACGGGATGTCACGTGTACGTGTGGCCTGACGAAACTCTCACTCACGCGTACGAGTGAATCATGCGTATGGGTGGCCATGGATTCTACCAAATCCTCATTTCTTCATGAATTCTCCACTTTGTGTAACACCCTACCACACAGAGCTTTACACTTAGGAAGCAAAACAGAGGTGGCAAGACACTATGACCTCTAAAATAATACTTATATATATAATATAGTTGAAGAAGATTTATTCTAGGAGCCTTTGAAGAAAATTTTAAAATCGAAAACGGTAAAACGAAAAGCACAACACTCACAACATGTAAACGTTAAACGAAAAAGATAGGAGAAGCTAACATGGATATAACCAAAGAGAGTTTCAAGGTACAAATATCAAAGTTCAAGACTTGACTCGTGAAGTTAAACCGGCCTGAGCACATAAGTATATATACATATAGGAGAACCCAAAATAAGCCGAAAATACAAAGTTATAGATCTATTTCTCCAAAATAGCCTCTAAGAGGAAGTTAATACATCAAATACATAAGCAGTGGAGATAAAAGTATCTACATATATACATATATCCAAAATAAAACCCCCAAAGACAAGTATCTCTGCTATTAGAAGCTTCTAGTATTCCTCAGCGAGGTGCCGCCTGTCCTGCATCTGAAAACCATAAATATCCGTATGGAATGAGAACCGGGGGTTCTCAGCATGGTAAAGGTGCTACGTACATAAGATATAAGATCCTGGGAATGACAGAGGTAATCCTAGAATGTCGACACTCAGATTATAAAACTTAAGGGACTAAAACAGAACCCTAACTCTCTTTGCCTTTTCTCCGTTCCTCCATCTCCGGTGAAATTACAGAGACAAACAAGCTGACAATGGCAAACACAGGTAGAATACAAGTAATACAGATAGCAAATATAACAAATAGCATGTTATAATCACTTAGGCAATCCCAATTAATGCACAAGCAAGCAATTCAAACAATATGCATATGATGCATGCTTGTCCTTTGGCTGATGATATCATCTGTCGGTTATATAGCCAACCCAACACGCCCTAGTAGCTAACCATGGACAGAAACACCCAATGCGGCGCAAGTGAGTTTGAGCTACAACTCCCTTGCTACTACCCGCTTAACCTAGAGCTAGTGCAATAACCACTACTGTGGCTACTACCCAAGCGGGTGTTTAAAAGATCAACTTGGAGTAAATGGGACGAACCACAACTCTTGCTACTGTCCAGGCATTACAATCACTGACCTGGAGCAAGTGGGATGAACCACCATCCTTGCTACTACTCAGGTATCTCAAGCATTGACCTGGAGTAAGTGGGATGAACCGCAGCCCTTGCTATTGCCCAGGTATCTCAAACATACATTCATTTATTCCAAATCAGTTCAATCATCAATCATCATGTCATTATCACAAATGTTCATCAATTTCATAACACTTTCACTCTTTTCAATCATGATTCATCATATTTTCAAGTTTTCTTCTCTTGTAAGTTACCACCCCTTCCTAACTTCACCTCATCACTAAGCATACAACTAAGGTTTAGGGGCTAAAAGAGTGAAAATAGAGGTTTAGAGGTTCGAAATTAGGTTTTAAAACATAAAATTCATTTTTGCTGAAAACAGGGTCATCGCGTACGCAAGATGCCAAACCCATAAGGGTTGGTCACGTCGCATGCAGTGGTCACGTACGCAAGCTATGCAGAACAGCTTAAATGCTGAATGCTGCAGAATTTTCAGTTTTGCCCTCCAACCTTCCGACGCGCATAACTTTTTTGTTTTAAAGCATTTTTCATCCGTTCTTTAAACAGTGTAAACTTCACGGATCCAAATTTCATTTGAAACAAGTTTGAAACACTTTGGGGGTCTGAAAGCTGAGTTATGGATTACCGAAGTTTGGCCAAAAATCTACTTTTACACAAAACCTCAAACCTCAATTTTCTTTAAAACCCAAACTTAATTCCAACCTCCTTTACACATATTCAGCTCAATAATATATCATAGCACACCAGTACAGTACTAAAATTCCTACATCGTACCACATTCAATCATGCTTTGATATTACACAATTTCACACCTAATTTCCTCAAGTTACTCAACAAGATTATCCACAATCCATCCTCTATGCATAATCACTATTATCAACTTATCAACCATCATTCAATCACCAACACATACTAAATTTGTATCATCAATCATAATCAAAAGTACTTAGCATTTGACATATTTTATCCTTCCAACCTATCCTATGGTCATCTGCCCTAAGTTTTCACAAGACATTATATATTAAATATGAGAAACCTAAGTCATACCTTGGCCGATTTCCGCGTATAACCCGAGACACCACCAAGGCACCAAACACATCCCCAAAGGTCCAAAATCTCCAAGGCAATGACTCCCAAACTCCACCAAGCCTCCAACGTATACAATACTTATACACAAACCTAATTCACATATATCACATATACATACCCAAAATTCAATAACTAACATACTCAATCAAGGAATTAGCTAGGGTTATTAAATTTTCACCTTACCCAAGCACCAAATAAGCAAGAGTGAATATTTTCCATAAGCTAATCGGATCCTATAACATAAAAGGACCGAAATCTCAACACCCACTATATCCAATATTTGAAATATTGGGGAAGGAAGAACTAAAATTGAAATCAAAACTTTCTTACCAAATTAATCACTGCGCTTTGTAGTACTCGATGCTGCGGACGCGTGGCCGCAAACGGTGCATCGATCAGAGGTCTGGATTGAAAGTTATCTGAGATCAAAAATTGAGTGAGGGTTTTGGAAATGGAAGAGTGTTCTTCCTCCCCTTGCTGAAATATTTCAGCATTCCATGCATGTATCGGGAGAGAGAATGGGTTGTGCTCATTTAATTAATTGGAGTTGAGTTGGGTTTGGTCCCAATACGGGCCCAGTTTGTCTAGTTTGGTTCGTTCGGCCCAATCTTGGGCCAAATTCTTTGAAATTAGTATCAAAATTCTTGTTTTAATTAGCTCTATCCTAATAAACTATAAAATTCATATTTCTAATTTCTTTTATTAAAAATTAATTTCTTAATTAATTATTCGTTAATTTTGCGGGGTTTACATCCTACCCACCTAATCAAGAATTTTGTGCTCAAAATTCAGATTTAATTACCTGAAAAGAGGTGTAGATAGTCTGTCCTCATTTATGATTCAAGTTCACGGGTGTATTCCTCGTCTCTGATTCGATTCCAAATAACCCTTATTAATGAGACTTATCTTACTCGGAGTTTCTTGAAGCTGATTTCATTACTCGAAACGTCAATCTCCTTTCATTTAAACTAATTTTGGTTGTAAGACATGGGTTTGTTTCAGAAGCGTGGCTCAGAAGTTACAAAATGTGGAGTTCATCGAATAGGTTTGAAAGGTACGATAGAAAAATTATTTGGTATGCAACTGACCATCAATCCTCTCCAAAAATCGAAATGGACCAACTTAGCGGGGTTTAACTTCTTAGTTTTTTATTGTTTATCCAATTCTAGTTTGTTAAAGTAATCTTGACAAATGCATATCCTCATTCTTCTAACTTGAGAAGTTTTCTCTTTAGGTCCGCATAACTCTTCTATCCGTTTTTGGTAGTGAGATTCTTAACTCAAATTTGCGTAGCTTTTCTCCATTGCCTCAGCTATCAAATTCAGGAACTAAAATATTTGATGCTCTAGTTTTCAATCAATATAGAGGCATTTAGCACACCGTGAAGCCGTACCTTCTTTCTGATGTATAGTCTCGTCAATATCCCTAGTAAATAGTTTACTTTGATGGACAGAATGGACTTGGTCACTTAATCCCCGACTACCTAATAGCATCACCTTTTGTCCTAGACCTCGGCAATCCAGTATGAAATCAATAGCTACCCTTCTTCACTCTCAGTCTAGAACCTTCAATGGTTGCAGCATTTCGAATGGCTTCTGGTGGTCACTCTTTACTTTCTCATGTGTCAAACACGCAATCACATGCATCGCCATTTCGTTCTTCACTTCTGGCCACTCAAAATTATCTCCTTTGATCCAATAGGCTTCAATACCTTTAGTAGCTCCTTATCACCATTTTTGCGCTCCCTAAGTTTTCGACCTTACGATCTTTTATAATTTGTAATTAATTCAATTTGACACCTCCATCCATTTTCTTAACACCCAACTTAAGACCTTAACTTACTTAACCGTTCTTTCTCTCTGATCATCCAAGCAGTACTCAGAGACTTCCTGCTCAAGTGTCCGTCACCTCTTTATAATGTTGTATTCGCGCACATCCTAAACCCTTTGATAATGCATAGCAATAATTTTGAGTAGTTAATTAAGTTTGGGTATCATGATTACTGGCACAAAGTTTAATCTTCCTCTCGAGATTCGAAAGCTCTCTTCGCATTCAGGCATCCATACAGACGGTGCATCCTAATGTGCTAATGTAATTCCAGGCAATATGGTAGGCGAGAAATAATTCCCCAACACTCTTCTTAGCGTTGCATACTCACACGATTCATCTTCTGAATCTAGAGTTCCTGATTTAAGAAACTAACGTCGTAATGGTCATATCCAGGAATTGTATCAAATATTAAACTAAACTCGAGTTGATTTCCGAAAAGGTGTTAGGCTCAGGAATCATTTGTCTATACCAAAACAAGCTCAGGCTCACCTTTGGATGGACAGATTCAAACATAAATATATGCACGTAAAAGGGTTAGAGGTTTAAAGGATATACCATTCTTTGTTCGAGGAAAAAAAATCCAAAACAGAATTTCATTGCAGATACAAAAGGAAAGCTAGATCGAGTCGCGAAGATTCACTGGTATTCTCCCTCTCGCATACAGTCTACTACTATGGTCTTCCTTTCTACTGACAAAACGGGTGTTCTCCATAGGGTAACACTCGATCGAATAGATTTTTTTCTCATTATTTTCTTCATCCAAAACCAAAGCTTAATATTAAGCTTGACGCTTTCAGTCTTACATCCTCCTCCCTGACACAGGCTATAAATAAATGCGGTGTTTCAAGGTCAGATACTATGATTTAAATTTTTGGTTATCAATTTTGTAATTACCTCAATTTTGCTGATTCGATCGTTCCCCATCTTGAATATTTTCCTGCGGACAATTTCTGGATACGTGCCCTGGTAGAACACACTTATAATATACACCCAAGCCAAAGCGGCACGGCCTTTCCAGATGGTAGTGACCACACTTCTGACATGTCAGCTCCTCCGAAGTATCCCTTGTTTGTTTTCCTCTACCGTCTCCTTGGTAATCGTCATTCATTCCAACCTAGTTCCGTCCATAAGGAAATGGTTGAGCATATCCTCTTCGCTTTAATTCTTGGCCCCTTGGTGCCAAATTCTAATTGTGGTCTCTTCGGTAGAATTCTCGATTATTGTTCTCTGCCACAGCGGCCTTTCTCACACATTCTTTAGCAACTCGACTCTTGTTCACAAGTTTGGAGAATACTTTAATCTCCATTGGCCCAATGGAGCTCAGAATGTCACTCCGAAGTCCTCCCTCGTACTTAAGACATTTCCACTCAGCAAAATCCTCCAGAGCACCTTGGCAGATTCAAGAAAATCGGCACAGTTCTTCAAATTTGTCCATATATTCAGCAACCCATATTTACCCCTATTTTAGGGGCTAAAAGAGTGAAAATAGAGGTTTAGAAATTCAAAATTAGGTTTTAAAACATAAAATTCATTTTTGCTGAAAACAGGGTCGTCGCGTAATCAAAAGTACTAAGCATTTGTCATATTTTATCCTTCCAACCTATCCTATGGTCATCTAGCATAAGTTTTCACAAGACATTATATATTAAATACGAGAAACCTAAACCATACCTTGGCCGATTTTTACGTATAACCCGAGACACCACCAAGGCACCAAACACAGTCCCAAAGGTCCAAATCTCCAATGCAATGACTCCCAAACTCCACCAAGCCTCCAATGTATACAATCAAGCTCCAATTTACTTATACACAAACCTAATTCACATATATTACACATACATACCCAAAATTCAATAACTAACATACTCAATTAAGAAATTTGCTAGGGGTATTGAATTCTCACTTTACACAAGTGCCAAATAAGTAAGAGTGAATGTTTTCCACTAGCTAATCGGATCTTATAACATAAAAAGACCAAAATCTCAAAACCCACTATGTCCAATTTTCAAAATATTGGGAAGGAAAAACTAAAATCGAAATCGAAACTTCCTTAACAAATTAATCACCGGGCTTTATAGAGCTCGACACTGCGGACGCGGGCCGCAAACGGTGCGACGATCGGAGCTCCGGATTGAAAGTTATGTGAGATCAAAGATTGAGTGAGGGTTTTGGAAATGGAAGAATGTTCTTCCTCCCCTTGCTGAAATGTTTCAGCGTTCCATGTATGTATGGGGAGAGAGAATGGGCTGTGCCCATTTAATTAAGTGGAGTTGAGTTGGGCTTGGGCCCAATACGGGTCCGGTTCGTCCAGTTTGGTCCGTTTGGGCCAAATTCTTTGAAATTAGTGATAAAATTCTTGTTTTAATTAGTTCTATCCTATTAAACTATAAAATTCACATTTCTAATTTCTTTTATTAAAAATTAATTTCTTGATTAATTTTTCGCTAATTTTGTGGGGTTTACACTTTGCATGCTTTTTCTTCACTTCTTCAATCCAACCTTTGCCTTCTAAGCCTGAAATCACTTAACAAACACATCAAGATATTGAATAAAATTAAAGGAATTTAAATTTAGCAATTTAAGAGTCTAAAAAGTATATTTTTACCCTTAAGCATAAATTAGGAGAGATTCACAAAACCATGCTATTTCATTGAATAAATATTGGATAAGTTGATAAAATTCACTAAATTCAACACAAGACAAACCCTAAAATTGATCCTCCTCTTGTAATCCGGGATCCCATATATTGTTTTCATACCCGTCTTCAAGTTGATCATCACAATTCCATCCGGGTGGTATACTCACCTTAGAATTCTCATACAAGCATCCAAACATCTTCTTAGACCCTATCAATTGATTAGCACACCAATCCTTGCACCTAAACTTTGAGATTACAACCATAATGAACCGAGAATTATGTTTCAAACCACTAACCATCTCCCTTTTGCTCTCAAATCCACAAAGAGCTCTAAGTTGACCATTCGTCTCAAGCAAACCATATTCAAGCGGAATAAGAAAGCCAAGGGATATGAATTTTACCCACTTGAATGATATAATGGTTGATGGTAACTTAGGAGGAGACGTATCCAACAAATTAGGCGAGGAAATTTCCACTTCCGTCCATCCTTTTTGAGGGAGTTTAACCACTTGATAAGCTTCTTCAATCTCTACCTCTTGCCGAGCTTCCTCAAATTCAAATTCTTCCTCACCAACTTCTTCTAGCTCTTCCCCATCACTTAAGTCATAAATCGGAGGTTGAGTGAAATCTACCTCAACATCAAATTTAGATTCAATGGGAGAGAATTCATCAAGCTCAAAAGGATCATACGTTAATGCAGAATCATCATCAATGGGAGGACTTGTTGCTTGCCCCATTTCTTCCAATTCTACACTCACAATATGCCTTAGAGGTTGTGCACTATCCTCTTCAACATCACTTTCAAACTCCATGGAAGAAGGCTTTACAACTTTAGATTCCTCTTTGTATTCAACATCTCCTAAATTTTTAACCACTTATTCTGGTTCAATTATCTCAACTTCCTCTTCTTGTTGCAATTCTTGTTTTAACTCATTCTCTTCTCCTTGAACTCCAAGTTCTCTTTTGCCATTGTGCTCCTCAGTTAATCCTCCACATTCGTCAATGGGGGTGTCTTGATTGCATGAGGGCAATGAGATTAAGTGCTTCATCGCTTTGGCTATAGTAGCCATCTTTTGGAGGTTTTCTTCTAGCCTTTGGAGAATGGAAAGAAGCTCTCTTTGTTCTTGCATTAAAGGTTGGAGAACTTCATCTAATAAAGGCGGTGATAGAAGAGAGGGTTTATTATTTGGAGAAAATGTGTCATAGTTGGAAGGTGGTTTATATTGGTGAGAGTCTTGAGGTGGTGTATGTGAAATTTATGGTTCTTGGGAGTATTGGTGTTGGAATGGTGATGGCTCTAGGTATGGTTCATATGGCTCACATAGTTGTTGGTATGGTGGGTATGGGTTAGGATCATATGGACGTGTTTGGTGGTATTGAACTTGTGGGTAAGGTTGACAATAATGTTGAAGAGTTGGTTCATAATTGTGTACATTATGGGGCGGATTATAACCATAAGAGACCGGAGGAGGTTGTCACCATGAAGGCTGAATATAAGCATGTGGCTCCTCCCTAACTTGATTTCCATTCTCAAAAGCTAAAGGGATGAGAATTCATAGTAAAAAGGAAAAACAAAAACAAAAGCTAATAAGAAATAAAGAAAATAAACTCCTAAACCAAAACTAACAAACAAACAAAAAGCAAACTATTCACAATATTCACATATGAACAATAACCAATAACAAGCACACATTGCAACTCCCTGGCAACGGCGCTAAAAACTTGATGGTAAGAATTTATGTCGGTCTAGAATTTCTCAATAAAAAGAATCTATTTGTTGCAAGCATAGTCTAAACCAACAATGGATTCTCCATCAAAGTTTAGTTTTGGTTGTCACAAGTTCAACCTAATAAAAATAACCGAGAGTATTACTCCTGGGTCGTTCTCCTTAGGAATTACAACTGAATGCTCAATTATTGGTTATGAGGTTCAAGGGGGTGGGTTGATGATAAAAAAACAATAATCTAAATGACAATAAAATAAAGAAAACAACTAAAGATAACAATTGCTAAAGAGGCATTCTTGGCAAAGATTGAGAATCAAGGTTTTCTATCATAGTCATTAATCATAACACAATAATTATCAAGAGTTAAACCTATTACGTTATCCCCCATATTGGGGAAAGATCAATTAGGCTTAGTTAATCCCAATCCATAAGTAGCATCAATGGAAACAAGATTAACTAACAACTCTAGATCACCAATCCAAGTTGGGTGTTAATGACTCAAGATTACCTAATTTCTCCTTCCAAGCCAAGGATGCTAAAAAATATACTCTAAAACTAACCCAAGCATTTCATCAAATACTTGGTGTGCATAAAAATAAAAGCATATTAAATTGCAAAAATACTAAAATCTAAAGCTACCAAATACAAGAAAATAACAACAATAACTCAAACAAGCATCAGTAAACATGAAAACATAAAATTGCATTAAATGGAATCAAAATTAACAAGAGTGTTCATAAACTAAAAAGTGGCACAAAAGAAAAATTAACAAGAAGAACTAAGAGAACAAAGATGTAAGAATAAGAAATTGCAAGGAAAACTAATTGAAAATAAGAATTAAAACCTAAATCTAAAAGAGACTAACCTAAATCTACCCTAATTCTAGAGAGAAGAGGGTCTTCTTGTAACATCCCTTTCAGCAAAACACCTTGCTTAAGTCAGGGTATTTCTACTAGAAAGAACATTACGTAACTTTTTCTAGTATTAACTACTTAATTATCGAGCCTTTGTATCGAGTTCTGGTTTCAGTTTTAAGAAAATGCCAGAAAATTTTGTTTTTATTCATTAAAGTCATGTTTCAAGGATTTCCAACAAATAATAATCACATAAATATTATTAATAATAATTGTTATACAAATAAAACCAAATAAAACTCAAATACAATATACCAAACCTTCTTATTCCGAGGGTTACCTGAAACTGAAGGTCGATCTCGGAGGAGATCTGCTGTTGTGGCCGGAGCTATCGTGTCCGACTTGCTGAGCCTTGAGATGTAGCTGATCCTTGATCACCAGAGGGTGGTGGTACCTGCAAGAGACTCCGATGCTTAAGTTAGCACAGGATTTAAGCAGAATTTTGTGTAGAATCTGAGTATGAGTTATACCTGGGTGCTCTAGTGTATTTATAGTAGTGTAGAGTGGCCTTCCCATGAGATAAGATAGTTATCTTATCTTATCTTTTTAGGGGAACTGCCTTATCTTTCTTGGCTTTGCCGCCTTTAGAATGGGCTTTGCTCCTTTCGTTTGGGCCTGCTTGGACCTCTATGGTGATTTGGCCGAACTCTTTTAGTAAGAGATCGGTGGCAACCGTCCTGAAGAGGTTGGTCACTCGTGTCTTTAGCCAGCCCAGGTCGCATAGCTCGACCCAGGGTATGAACAGTGCCCCTGCTTGGGCTCGATCTTTCCCTTAAGGTCGTATCTTTAGACTTCGACCCTTTGAGGAAGTCGAGCTCGAGCATTTTGTATTCATTTGATTTCCCGTATAACTCCTGCTGGGACTCCTTGAATGCGAGGCGTTTTTCTTTTTAACTGCAGCGCGCATTGTGCTTTCTTGGGAACGTGCGAGGGTTAAAAAACTCATTAATTTTCCTTCGCCATTTCTTCTCTTCCCTCTTTTGCATTTCATTTTGAATTTCAAAGAATCATTCTTCCGTTTCTTCTCTCCTTCCTCTTCACTTTTTGTTTGTTATTTTGCTATGGCACTTCATTTTCTTGTTTTCACGCTTCCAAGGCTTCTATATTCTTTGTCTCCAAGTGATTGTTTGGCACGGATTTCGTCATTCTTTGGCTTTAAGCAGCTACCGTCTTCTCCTCTGTAGGTTAGTTTTTCTTCCTTTTACTTTTGATATTTGTTTCTTCTGTATGCCTTTACTGTAAAGTTTTGATTTTTACTTGAGTTTTCCTTGAAAAAGTTTGAACCTTTATGCAAAAAGATTGCATCTTTGCGTCTTGATCGTTGTTGTGTGTTTTTTCCCTGCCACTCCTGCTTTGAGGAAAATGTGCGCGTTCTGGTAGTTTTGCCTTTCATATGACTTTTTGATTGTCACTGTTTCTGTCTTCTTTCATCCTTGCATGACATCTTCTTGCCCAAAGTTTTAGTTTTTGTTGAACTATTGGTAGAAAAGGGTTGTAGCTTTCTTGATGATTTTTGTTGATGATGATGACTTTTTTGCTGCTTGTATGGAGTGGTGTTACCAGGAAAGGATTGATCTCTTTGTATTTTCTATTGAGAGGTGTTAGGGCATAGACTGTTGACTTTCCCTTTTTTGGCGTTCTTTCCTTGTTGTTGCCTCCAAAGGGTGCCCCTGGACTTCAGTGTGAGTCCTGGGGTCTCCCTTTCACTGCCGAATCTAATACTTGCTGTTTACTTTTATTTGTCCGAGTTGTTTCCTTATTTGCTCGAGTTGTTTGGTAGTAATCACCCTTCGAGGTCAGACATCTTGTAGTAACCTTTCCCTAGTACTTTAACAACTCAGTAGGGTCCTTTCCAGTTAGCTGCTAGCTTCCCTTCTCCTGATCGACCTGCTCCGATGTTGTTCCGGATTAAGATGAGATCGTTGGTGGTGAAGCTTCGTTGGAATACCTTCTGGTTATACTTTAGAGCCATTCGACGCTTTAATGCTTCCTCCCTAATCTGAGCTCTTTCTCGAACTTCTGGAAGTAGGTCGAGCTCCTCTTTTTGAATTTGTGAGTTGGCCTCTTCATTGTAGAAGATCATTCTAGGAGATCTTTCTTCTATTTCTACTGGGATCATTGCCTCCATCCCGTAAGCGAGTCAAAAGGGTGATTCTCCTGTGGTGGAGTGTGGAGTTGTCCGATATGCCATAGGACTTGTGGGAGCTCTTCAGCCCAAGCTCCCTTCGCGTCCCATAGTCTCCTTTTTAACCCAACTAGTATGACTTTATTGGCAGCTTCTGCCTGTCCGTTGGCTTGTGGGTGTTCTACAGATGTGAATTGGTGCTTTATTTTCAAGTCAGCTACCAAATTTCTAAAACTTGTGTCTGTGAACTGAGTGCCATTATCTGTGGTGATGGAGTAAGGGACCCCAAACCTTGTGATAATGTTCATATATAGAAATTTTCGACTTCTTTGGGCGGTAGCATTAGCTAAAGGCTCTGCCTAAATCTACTTTGTGAAATAGTTTATTCCCACAATGAGGAATTTGACTTGTCCTGACCCCTGGGGGGAAGGGTCCAAGGAGGTCGAGCCCCCATTTTGTGAATGGTCAGGGCGACGTAACACTAATGAGCTCTTCTGGTGGAGTGATTTGGAAGTTAGCATGCTTCTGACATGGTGGGCATGTTTTGACGAACTCTGTTGCTTCTTTTCCCAAGGTTGGCCAGAAGAAACCGGCTCGGAGTACCTTTTTAGAAAGAGCTCATGCCCCTAGGTGGTTGCCACACATGCCACCATGTACTTCTTCCAAGACTTCCTTGTATTGGAGGTCGGCACACATTTTAGGAGGGGTGTTGAGATCCTTCTCCTATATAAGATGTGCCTACTATGGTGTAGTACTGTACCTCTCGTATTAGCCTTTTTGCCTTGACGTTAGGATTTTTGCTAGTAAAGAATTTTATAAAAATAGTCGCATTGTAGATATAGTTTCTAAACCAACAGAAATCCCTTCGTACAAACGTTTTGATTGTAACAAGTAACAAAGCCCTTAAAAATTGATAACCGAAGTATTTAAACCTCAGGTCGTCTTCTCAAGGAACAACATGGAAGTATATTCTTATTATTGGTTATGAAGATTGTAAATCGGGGTTTTGAAGATGAGGAACAAGTGATTTGAATTGCAATTAAAATATGTAAAAGACTGTAAAATAAATAAATAAATGTAAAATAAACTTTTGGCAAGGTATGAGAAATTGGAAGTCCTATCCTAGTTACCCTTATCAATGATGATGAAGATTGAATCTTAATTTAACTTAGTTAGCCTTTACTTAAAGTAAAGGAAGGTCAAGTGACTAATTGTGTTGATCTTCAAATCCTAGTTAATCCCTAAGGAAAGATTGGGATTATTGAAGTTCAATTCAATTAGCAAAGATAGCAATTATTGATCATGTTGAGTTTGATAACTCCTGAGTTACTGATTTCTTAACCAAGACCAAAGGGGAAAAGTAAATCTACTAGAATAAAAATGTCTTCAGATTGGAAGCAACGGTAACATAAATAAAAGAGAGCAATAATAAACTGAAATACCTTAAATAACATTAATTCAAAGGATAATCTGTAACATAGAAGAATTCATAAACTAAATTGAGAAAATAAATAAAAAGGAATGTTGAACCTGATAAAAAGATAATCCTGAAAGCAAAAGAAATCCTAAATCCTAATCCTAAGAGAGAGGAGAGAACCTCTCTCTCTAAAAACTATATCTAAAACTAAAATTATGAATTATGAGCTTATTATTATGAATGAATGGATTCTCCCACTTTATAGCTTCTAATCTGTGTTTTCTGGGCCGCAAACTGGGTCAGAAACAGCCCAGAATTCGCTGGTTGCGAATTCAAACACGCTGATTTTTCGTCATTGCGACGCAGCCACGTGGAGCGCGCGTTCGTGTCACCTGGTGTCAGAGCAACTATAGCATATTATATATCAAATCAAAGTCTCGGACGTTAGCTTTCTAACGCAACTAAAACCGCATCATTTGGACATCTGTAGCTAAAGTTATAGCCGTTTGAGTGCGAAGAGGTCAGGCTGGACAGCTTAGCAATTTCTCCAATTTCTTGTATTCCTTCCACTTTTGGATGCTTCCTTTCCTTCCTCTGAGCCATTCCTGCCCTGTAATCTCTGAAATCACTTAACACACATATCAAGGCATCTAATGGTAATAAGAGAGGATTAAACATAGGTAACTTAAGGCTAAAGAAGCATGTTTTCAATCAAAGCACATAATTAGGAAGGCAAACGTAAAACCATGCAAATAGTATGAATAAGTGGGTAAAGAGTTGATAAAAACCTCTCAATTGAGCACAAGATAAACCATAAAATAGTGGTTTATCAACCTCCCCACACTTAAACATTAGCATGTCCTCATGCTAAGCTCAAGAGAAGCTATAAGAGAGTGAAGAGGAATGGTAGAAAGTATGAAATGTAACCTATCTATATGAATGCAGCTACATGAAAAATGTTTCTACCTACTTGGTTAAAAGTAAACAAATCTTTTAAGAACAAATATGAACTGGATTTCACTAATCACAAAATAAAGTACAAGTAAACTTGCAGAAGAAAATAGCTCATGAAAGCCGGGAACAAAGAATCGAGTATCGAACCCTCACTGGGAGTGTATGCACTTTAATCACTTAAGTGTTTTAGGTTCGATTCTCTCAATTCTCTACTAACCTTGCTTTCTAAGGCTTGCTCTTCATCTAACAATCAACATAAATTTAATGCATAAAATACACATATCAAGAGGTCTTTTAAGGGTTGTAATGGGGTTAGGGTCAAGGTAGGATTGTATTTGGCCAAGTGGACTAAAATCTGAATCCTTAATTAACTTAAACTTTCCACCTAACTTTAGACAATCCATGTAATCAAAATACAAAACCTAACTGTCCATTAACCATGTTTTCCACATATTCATGCATTCTAATTTCAAGTACAGTACATATGCATTGCTTTCACCACTTACTTTGGGGCATTTTGTCCCCTTTTTGCTTAATTGCTCTTTTTTTTCCTTTTCTTCTTTTTTTTTCACTTCTTTTTTTTTCCTTTTTTATATATATATTTTTTTCTTTTCTTTTATTTTTATCAATGCATATGATTAAATTATTGGATGCATGAATCATGTCCTAAACATTTCTTTCACATTTTCAGAAAAATTCTAACATACTCAATTCTCAAACCAAATGTTTCCAAACCCAACCTCCCCACACTTAAATCATAAGCACTCTCACTAGTCTAAGCTAACCAAGGATTCAAATTAAGGACATTATTATTTTTCGCTTAGAGTTAATGATGTGCTAAAGTAAAGAACAAAGGGTATAATAGGCTCAACATTGGTTTGCAAAGGATAATGAAAGGTTAAGGCCATATGGGTATGTAAACTTAGTGAAACAAAGGCCTCAATCATATAAGTGCATGCATACATCAAACCATGGAAATATAGAATTAAGCAATACAAAGATCACAATTTTAGAGAGAAAAACACACACCAAAAATAAAATATTGGTTGGTAAAATGCAACCAATTCAAATAGGCTCAAAAATCTCACAGGTTTTGTGTGTTCGAGCTCTAAACCATGTTCCAGTATAATATTTCTTCAAACAAGTGTAACATTAAATTTTATTCAAATTAGTAAAATGCTCTAAAAGGTTTCTTGAAAAAGAAAATATTACTTCAACCAAGTGGTAAAATATGCACAAAATCAAATAATCATGCAATCAAACATGCAAATGCAATAACTAACAAGGAAAATAAACCATTTGTGTTGAGATAGAAGAGTAACTAACCCATGGAGATCGGTATCGACCTCCCCACACTTAAAGATTGCACCATCCTCGGTGCATGCTGAGATGTGAAGGTGGACAGGTTGTTCCAACTGGCGCTTTTCTCCAAAGATTGTGCAGATGGACTTGTCTTGTTTCCCCATGTAAACGTCTTCTGGTTCCCTTCCAGGTGGCCATCCTGAAAGAAAAAGGGAAGAAAAGTAACCCAGAAATAGAGATAAGAAAATAAATAAAGTATGGGTGAGTTAATGCCAAATGAAAAGGGTCTCATTTACATAGAAGCTTCAACATGTACGTGAGAAAATAATAGAAGCCATGGCATACCAGTGGTACAAAATTTGTAACAATGGGGAAGAGAGTGCAAGACAATATAAATTAATTTCAATGCAAAATTAATACAAATATCATAAAAGATTAGCATTGACTTAAATAATATTACCCAACAGTGTAAAACAAGTCACTGAGCACCAAAATAAATTCAAGAAAAAGATGCAACAGTTGAATAAGAAAATTGTAACACCAATGGAAAAAAAAATTTAGAAAATAAAAATATGCACAAAATTAAAATGCAATGAATGAAAGTATGTAATTAAGTAAAAGAGAATGAAAGTAAAGAAGGAAGAAGAAAAGAAGAAAGAAATAAGAATGGAAAAGAAAAATTAGGATTTGGAGGAAGAAAAGATATGATATTTGGCGCTGATCTGGATAAGTTGTGCGGCGCAGGCGACGCAGATGCGTGGGTGACGCGGTCGCATGGTGCGCGATAAGGTCAGGTGACGCGAATGCATGGCCTGATTTCTGCGATTGGCGCGAGTGCAGCCTCGCGTTCGCACAACTCTCTGTTCGAAACTTGGTATTGCCAAAATCCAGGGTGACGCGGTCGCGTAGTCGACGCGATCGCGTGAGTGGCCATCATGGGGATATGACACAGACGCGTGAGCCAAGCGTCCGCGTGGTAAGGCGTGTGCGATCAGCACCAGTCCAGCACCACTCTCGCACAACTTTCGGTCGTGCACCCTTTCTTACGTCGATTTCCAGGTCACGCGGATGCGTGGGAGGCAGGTTCCCCATGTGACGCGGACGCGTCAGCGACGCGGTCGCGTGGGATGATTTGTGCTAAAGGCACGCCTCCAGCCACGCTACCGCGTGACTCTCTGTTCGATTTCTCTTCTTCACAACGCACATGTGATGCGGACGCGTCAGCGACGCTGCCGCGTCGCGTGCGTGCTTTTTTTTTTTTTAATAATGCAGTATGCAGAATGCAATGCTAATATGAATGTTATGCAAAATTCCAGGTTCAATACAATAAAATAAAACTCGAAAACAAATAAAACTAAATAAAAATGAAAAAGGAACGATCATACCATGGTGGGTTGTCTCCCACCTAGCACTTTTAGTTAAAGTCCTTAAGTTAGACATTTGATGAGCTTCCTATTATGGTGGCTTGTGCTTGAACTCATCCAGGAATCTCCACCAATGTTTGGAATTCCAGTAGCCTCCGGGATCCCAAACTAGGCACGTAAAGCCTTTGAGCAGCTTTAAACAGATTCTTAGGCTCCCGGGGTGTTGGATGTCAGAACAGATTCCAGGATCCCAAACCTTGCTATTGCACCCATCTTCTTGTTGATCATCATGATTCCATTCGGGTGGCAAGCAATCTGAATTCTCACTAAAGTGGCCAAACAACTTCCTAGACCCATTCAGTTGAGCTTTACACCAACCCTTGCATTTAAACTTTGAGCTTCCAACTATAATGAACCTTGCAGGACAATTCCTACCACTGACCATCTTCCTCTTACTCTTTATGCCACAAAGAGCTCTAAGTTGACCATCCGTCTCCAGTAGCTCATATTCAAGTGGAATTAGAAAGCTAAGGGATATGAATTTTACCCACTTGAATGTTGTGAAGGATGATGGCAACTTAGGGGGAGGGGTCTCCAATAACTTCGGCAAGGTGATTTCCAGCTCCACTCCCTTGTGCTCTTCTTTGACAACTTCCACCTGATGACAAGTCATCTTAGCCTAGTTTCACTAGTCTTTTTCTTTTATTTTCAATTGATTTATGCACTTTCTTGAGCCACAAGCAAGCCAAGTGGGTAGATTTTCATGTTTCCTTTGATTTAATCAACCATAGATGAATTGGAGCAAAAGTTTTCGCCAATGTTTGCCTCAAACTTTTTGGCAAACTTTTGGCATCACAGATCAACACCCTGGAGAGCAAAATTTTGCGCCAACGTTTGCCTCAAACTTTTTGGCAAACGTTGGCGCCATGAGTGTGCAAGGGGGAACCAACGTTTGAGCAAAAGTTTGACCCCAAACTTTGGCTCAAACGTTGGTAGCAGCAAGGATGGGGTGGCTGATATGAAAAGTTTGAGTAAAAGTTTGCCTCAAACTTTTACTCAAACTTTTACTCAAACTTTTACTCAAGCTTTCATGATTCCAAACCCGGTTCACTTCGGTTCTTCTCCAAACTCCAAGAGCAATCAACCAAGGCCTCTATCAACCCAATTCCATCAAGAGCAAAGGCCCAATTGAAGGCTTGAAGACCATTTGAAGAAAGTGTATAAATAGCATAGGATTTAAGTTTTTCAAGAGCTTTCTTTTCGGTTTGGATTGAGTGCACTTAGTAGAGAGCTCAACTTTACATTTAGCATTGTTGTTTTAATTCAAGAGAATTTGGGAGGAGAATTGATCTCTCTTCTTCCTTGTTCTTGCCTAGCACTCTTTACTTTTCTTGTCTTGGTTCTTGGGTTGGAGAATTGAAGGAATTCTATTTCAATCTCATCCTGAGATCTCTCTATTTAATTTTACTGCATAATTGAATTTCCATTTCTGTTACTTGCTTCTTCATCTACTTTCTCTGCAATTTACATTTCCTTTGCAATTGCTCTTGTTGGATCTAGGAAGGCATTGAGATCTAGACTCGGTTATCTAGTCTCTTGGGTCCTGAGATCTGAATTATCATTTTACTTTCTCTGTTTAACGCTTTTCATGTTCATTTACATTTCCGTTTTAGATCCGGTTCAATCCAAGCCATCTTCTACTCTTCTGTTTGTTAAATTTTACTTTTCTCTGTTTAATTTCTGCAATTCCAACTCCCAATTCCCTTTACAATTTAAGCCATTTACATTTCTTGCACTTTAAGATTCTGAAAATTACATTTCTTGCGTTCTAAGTTTCTGCCATTTAAGTTCTTGCTCTCTAAGATTTAGCACTTTAAATTTCAGTTCTCTTTAATTTCATGCAAATTACCCATTCCCTTTACTTTCCATGCAATTTAAATTCTACAAATCACAAATCTCTCAACCAAATCTTGATTCGCTTGACTAAATCAACCACTAAACTAAAATTGCTCAATCCTTCAATCCCTGTGGGATCGACCTCAATCCCGTGAGTTATTATTACTTGATGCGACCCGGTGTACTTGCCGGTTAGTTTTGTGTCGGATCGTTTTCCGCACATCAAGTTTTTGGCGCTGTTGCCGGGGATTGATTAGATTGACAATGATTAAGTGAGGTGGTGATCTAGATCTAGAATTTTTATTTTCTGTTTCTCTAATCTTTGACTAACACGCTAACTGTTTGAAATTTTGCTTAAACTAAACTTCATTCTAGCAATAGACTGAAGAAGTACTGGTGGTGTTTCTTTTGTTTTGTTTGTATGTCAGGTACAGGGAGATCCATTCCTGTTTTATCTGAAACTGACCAGAGAACTCTTAGAAGGTTGAGAAGAGCTGAAAGAGGGAAAAATATTGTTGGAGAGGAAGAATCTGAGGAAGAATATCACGAGATGGAAGGAGATCCATCTAATCCAGGAGGAGGGGTTAACAATAACCCACATCAGAGGAGAGTATTGGCCTCCTATACCTTTGCAAATGTTAAACATTGTGGAAGCAGCATTCTCACCCCTAATGTCACTGCAAATAACTTTGAATTGAAGCCACAACTCATTACATTGGTCCAAAATAACTGCTCGTTTGGGGGAGGACCATTGGAGGATCCAAATCAGCATCTATCTACCTTCTTAAGGATTTGTGACACTGTCAAGTCCAATGGCGTGAATCCTGAAACTTACAAGCTTCTGCTGTTCCCGTTCTCATTAAGGGACAAGGCCGCACAATGGCTTGAAACTTTTCTTCAAGGAAGCATCACTAGCTGGGATGACTTGGTGACTAAATTTCTAGCCAAATTTTATCCACCTCAAAGAGTCATCAGGCTAAAGACTGAGGTGCAAACATTCACGCAATTGGATGCTGAAAATCTGTATGAAGCATGGGAGAGATACAAGGCTCTGCTGAGGAAATGTCCACCAGAAATGTTCACTGAGTGGGACAAGCTACAGAACTTCTATGAAGGACTCACTCTAAAGGCTCAAGAATCACTTGACCACTCAGTTGGAGGATCATTGCAATTGATGAAAACAGCAGAAGAAGCTCAAAATCTTATTGACATGGTGGCCAACAATCAATATTTCTTTGCTCATCAAAGAAATCGCCAACCATCACAAAGGAGAGGAGTAATGGAGCTAGAAGGAGTGGACTCAATCTTGGCTCAAAACAAAATAATGCAGCAGCAAATTCAACAACAATTTGAGTAAATGGCCAAGAGGATTGACAACCTCCAAGTTGCAGCAGTTAACACAAGCCAACCATCATCCACATGGGGGCAAAATGAAGAAACTCAAGAAGAACAACAACAAGAGCAAGTACAGTATATGCACAACCAAGGACCAAATGAAGTGTATGGTGATACATACAATCCATCCTGGAAGAACCACCCAAACCTCAGATGGGGAGATAATCACACCCAAAACCAACAACCATGGCAGAGGAACTCAAACCAAAACAACCCAAGAAGCAACCAAAACCACAACCAGCAGCAAACTAACCAAAACACTTACAGAAAACCTCAAAATAACTACAACAACCTCATCCAGTACCAATCTAATAACCAACCCACCAACCAAAATGCCTACCATCCACCATCCACATCTCACAACCCACCACAAGTATCACCTGAATCTCAAAGACTCACTAACTTGGAGACCTTGATAGACAAAATGTTGAAACACCAGGAAATGATAACCAAGAACCATGAAGCCTCCCTGAAGAGCCTAGAGAGGCAAATTGGGCAAATCTCCAAACAGATTTCTGTTGAGAGACCTTCAAGCTCACTGCCGAGTGACACAATCCCAAATCCTAAGGAAGAATGCAAGGCAATACAATTAAGGAGTGGGAGAACATTGATGAGCAATAATGACACTACAAAGAAGCAAGCAGAGAGCAACAAAAGGCCAATAGAAGATAAGGAGCAAACAAAGGCAGATGAAGCCAAGGATCAAGTTGTGATGCCAAACAAAAGCATTGAGAAACTCAAAGAGAAGGACAACCAACCACACGGTTCAAAAGAAGTAACTCAGGGACAGCAACAAATAGGAAAGAGCATCACACCTCCACTGCCATTTCCCCAGAGGTTCAACAAAGAAACTAAGGACCAACATTTTCATAAGTTCCTTGAAACTTTCAAAAAGCTGGAAATCAATATTCCCTTTGCTGAAGCACTTGAGCAAATGCCTCTGTATGCCAAGTTTTTGAAGGAGCTTACCAACAAGAAAAGAAGTTGGGATGAGAAAGAAACCATACTGCTTACTGAGGAATGCAGGGCTTTGATTCAAAAAAGGCTTCCCCCTAAGCTTGAGGATCCAGGGAGCTTCTTGCTGCCCTGCACCATTGGGGAATTAACCATCACTAAAGCAATGTGCGATCTAGGAGCAAGTATTAACTTAATACCCTCCTCCTTGGTAAAAAAACTGCGTATAGAGGAAGTTAAACTGGTACAGATGTCTCTAGAGCTGGTAGATAAGTCAACAGTATACCCCAGGGGTGTGATTGAAAACCTTCTGGTCAAGGTGGACAATTTCATATACCCTGCAGATTTTGTGGTTCTAGATTCAGATGAGGATGATAGTGACTCTATTATACTGGGAAGGCCATTCTTGGCCACTGCTAGAGCTATCATAGACATAGAGCAAGGAGAACTAACTCTCAGAATGCATGATAAGAGTGTTACTCTGAAGGTATTACCAGAAGCCCAGTTTAGTAATGAGAAGAGGGACTATATGGAAATTGACAAGGTGATTCACAACAACATCCCAAGGCAGAAGATTGTGCAAAAGGATGAAAAAGTCCAAGAGGATATTGGAGCATTAGCCACTGAAGAGGGAGATCCTCAAGGTAAGCCTACGGCCAGAAAAGAAAGATCAACAAAAAAAGGGATGAAACGCAGAAACAAAACAAAAAGGGGTTGGAAAAACAGGAATATTCCAACAGAGGGGTTTTCCAAAGGTGACAAAGTGCAATTGATATATCAACAACTGGGAGCAAGCCAACAGACTGATGACTATTACACTGTCAGCAACATACTCTCGTTGGAACATGCTGAAATTGAACACCAGAGAACAAAGAGGAGGATCACAGTCAGGGGAAACAAGTTGAGGCACTACAATCCTCAACCACCATAAAAGAAAGCTCCAATGTCAAGCTAGTGACAATAAAAGAGCGTTCCATGGGAGGCAACCCATGATTTAAGATTTATGTCATTTTAAATTCAATAAGCTATGATCATCTGAGCATGAATTTTTTTCATGGACGTACTTAATGAATGCATGCAATTTTTTTTACATATGCTAAGACTTCTAAAGTTTGGTGTGCCTTCAAGCACACCAAACCAGTGTTACAAACATTTTCATACTATATGCCTAGCATATGACCAAAAACTAAGTTTGGTGTTTCTCTTCTCATGAAAATTAAAAATCATGCATCAATGATCATACATTATCTCTTACTGAGACTTTTCAATTAAAAAGAAATCATATTCTGTGATGAAGGCATCAATTGTGATTTACTACTAGCATCTCACATTTACCCCTTAAGCAAGAGACAAGTTTGGTGTTCATCAAACCTTGATGCACTGATTTAGGGACACAATTGATCCTTCATGAAAAAAAAAAGAGAGAAAAAGGAAAATTATGATGAAAACAATTTTTATAAACATTTAACCAAGAATGACATTGGGATTTCAATTTCACTAGTTGGAGGAAGAAACACATATTTTTAATTATATGACCAAACATTAAGTTTGGTGTCCTCCAAGAGATGTCACGGTTCAAATGGATATAAGGAATGATTATTCGTTAATGAAAGAAGCACTCTTGCCACAGTTTGATAAAACTAATGCTTGTTGTCTTGTTGTGATGACTAGGTGGTCAAAGAACACTCAATGAAAAAGACAAGACAAAGGAAAGTATAGCATGAGGACAAAATCTTATCACATGCCTCAAAAGGAGAATCTGCCACTCCTTGAGAGGATCACGACAAAGACAATTGAAGAAGCAAGCTTTGTCTTCATTCATCCTTACATGCACACCTTTGATTCACATAGTATCTAATTGCATCCTAGCCCTTCATTGTTCATTTAAATAACACACCACCTTCAAGCCATGCAGATGACCGAATCCTTGCACTCCAACCATTTAAACTCCATTCCCTTCATCACTTCTCATCATAATAAGCTCAGCCTTAAACTTCTTCTTGCTCCAAACACACATCAAAATCTCCAACATTCTTCACACTCCCTTTAACTCCAGAGAGATCAAACGACCAAGTGATCATGGCCTCTTCCTCAAGAACCAAACGAAGAAAAGGGAAAGATCCCATGGTGGAGGAGAGCACCCCTGAATATGACCGGTGGAGATTCAAATCTTGGCATCATCAATTACAAATTGAATGGATGAATGAGAAGAAGATATATCCAGAAGTTCCACTCTTGCTACCGGATGATGGATGCCAAGAAATGAAGGACAAGATTAGAAAAAGGAGGTGGGAAGAACTCATATCACCAATCACCCGGATCAATGCTAACATAATAAGAGAGTTCTATGCCAATGTCTCAAGGCTTGACATGAGTGAGGCCCCAACATACAAGAGCTATGTGCGGGGAGTGGAAGTAGACTTTAGCTCAGATGCCATCAAGAAGGTCTTGGGACTAAAATCAGTCCGTTTTAGTGAACCGGGATACCACCAAAGGATAAATGGAGATCCGAATTATGATAGAATTTCTAGAGATATTTGTATGGAGAACTCAGAATGGGAAGGAGATGACAAGAACAAATACAAGTATCTTAAGAGAGGTAACCTTACCCCGGAAGCAAAGGGATGGTATGAGATTTTGAAAAGATCAATCCTGGGCACAGTAAACACCTCAGAAGTCAACAGGAAGAGAGCTGTTATGTTGCATTGCATCATTGTGGGAGGAGAGGTAAAAGTGCATGAAATCCTTGCAAAAGACATTCAAAAACTTGCAGAGAAGAACTCGGCCGGGTCTTGGTTGTACTACCCAAGTACCATTTGGAGGTTGTGTGCAAAAGCTAAAGTACCAATGGAGGAGGAGAACCCAACGTGGTTGAGCCAGGGCATGCCTATAACCATTGAAAGAATGATGATGGCTCCTGAAGCACATCAAGGCCGAAGACCACACGGAGGAAGGCAAAGAGAAGAACCAATGGAGGAAGAAGAATTACAAGAGGAAGAAGAGCCACAAGAGGAGGAGGAAAAGCAGCACATTCCCCTACATAACAATCTGGACATGACTCAAATGCAGGAAGCAATTGGAAGATTATCACAATAGTACATGAGAATTCAAGAAAGGCAAGAGGAATACCATTCACTATACATGAAAAACCAACAAGAGCAAGAAGAACGGGAGCTAAGAATGATGAACAAACAAAGTGAATTTGAGTCAAAATTCCTTGTGATGCAAGAAGAGCATGCTTTTCTATCTCATGAATCATTTGGAAAGTTGGAATAAATGCAAGCTGAAAATTTGAGGGCTCTCAAAGAGTTCGCAACACTCCAAGATGCAAGATATGAAGTCCAAGCCGACTACAACATAAATAGTCAAATCAAGCTGAACTATATTGGAGAGCATCTGCACAACATTGATCCAGCATTTCCAACTTTCGATGAATTCTTCAAAAGGAGAAGTGAGATAGAAGTAAGTAATGAGTATGTTACTTGAAGCTTGAAGGAGACTTTCTAGGCTTAAGAGTCAATAAGAAGTGAGTGTTTACATATCCACATAAAACCCCATGAACTACCAATAACACTCTACTAGCATGAACATCCTCTTCGATTTCATTCTTTCTTCTCAATAAATCTTTTCTTGCTTGGGGACAAGCAAGCTTTAAGTTTGGTGTTGTGATGACAAGTCATCTTAGCCTAGTTTCACTAGTCTTTTTCTTTTATTTTCAATTGATTTATGCACTTTCTTGAGCCACAAGCAAGCCAAGTGGGTAGATTTTCATGTTTCCTTTGATTTAATCAACCATAGATGAATTGATGCAATTTCATGAGGTTTTATGCTATAATTGTCACATATTATGAAAGAATGAATATCTCATGATTTTGAGCATAGCTTTGATGTGTTTGGTTGATTAATGATAGGTGAAGAAAGCTTGGAGAAAGGTTGAAGTAAGAAGGAATGGCTAGGAGGAAGAGAGGACAAAAAGTTTGAGCAAAAGTTTGCCTCAAACTTTAGCTCAAACTTTTGGAATAAGTGAAAACGAACCAGGGAGCAAAAAGCTTGACCAAAACTTTGCCTCAAACTTTTGCGCAAACTTTTGGGCAAAAAGCTTGAGCAAACGTTTGCCTCAAACTTTTTGGCAAACGTTGGCGCCATGAACAACACACCCTGGAGAGCAAAATTTTGCGCCAACGTTTGCCTCAAACTTTTTGGCAAACGTTGGCGCCATGAGTGTGCAAGGGGGAACCAACGTTTGAGCAAAAGTTTGACCCCAAACTTTGGCTCAAACGTTGGTAGCAGCAAGGATGGGGTGGCTGATATGAAAAGTTTGAGTAAAAGTTTGCCTCAAACTTTTACTCAAACTTTTACTCAAGCTTTCATGATTCCAAACCCGGTTCACTTCGGTTCTTCTCCAAACTCCAAGAGCAATCAACCAAGGCCTCTATCAACCCAATTCCATCAAGAGCAAAGGCCCAATTGAAGGCTTGAAGACCATTTGAAGAAAGTGTATAAATAGCATAGGATTTAAGTTTTTCAAGAGCTTTCTTTTTGGTTTGGATTGAGTGCACTTAGTAGAGAGCTCAACTTTACATTTAGCATTGTTGTTTTAATTCAAGAGAATTTGGGAGGAGAATTGATCTCTCTTCTTCCTTATTCTTGCCCAGCACTCTTTACTTTTCTTGTCTTGGTTCTTGGGTTGGAGAATTGAAGGAATTCTGTTTCAATCTCATCCTGAGATCTCTCTGTTTAATTTTACTGCATAATTGAATTTCCATTTCTGTTACTTGCTTCTTCATCTACTTTCTCTGCAATTTACATTTCCTTTGCAATTGCTCTTGTTGGATCTAGGAAGGCATTGAGATCTAGACTCGGTTATCTAGTCTCTTGGGTCCTGAGATCTAAATTATCATTTTACTTTCTCTGTTTAACGCTTTTCATGTTCATTTACATTTCTGTTTTAGATCCGGTTCAATCCAAGCCATCTTCTACTCTTCTGTTTGTTACATTTTACTTTTCTCTGTTTAATTTCTGCAATTCCAACTCCCAATTCCCTTTACAATTTAAGCCATTTACATTTCTTGCACTTTAAGATTCTGCAAATTACATTTCTTGCGTTCTAAGTTTCTGCCATTTAAGTTCTTGCTCTCTAAGATTTAGCACTTTAAATTTCAGTTCTCTTTAATTTCATGCAAATTACCCATTCCCTTTACTTTCCATGCAATTTAAATTCTGCAAATCACAAATCTCTCAACCAAATCTTGATTCGCTTGACTAAATCAACCACTAAACTAAAATTGCTCAATCCTTCAATCCCTGTGGGATCGACCTCACTCCCGTGAGTTATTATTACTTGATGCGACCCGGTGCACTTGCCAGTTAGTTTTGTGTCGGATCGTTTTCCGCACATCACCACCTCTTTGCAAGCTTCTTCAATTTTAACCTCTTCCTCTTGGTAGCTTTCTTCCAGTTCAATCTTTTCTTCATTGCTCACCAAGGGCATCGGAGGCTGTGCTTCTGCTTCTTTAGTCTCCATTTCTTGATCAACCTGTTTCAAGTCTTCAACCATGGTATGCCTTGGAGGTTGTACACCCTCCTCAGCATTAATTTCAATTGCCTTGGAAGGAGGTTCTATAACCTGACTTTCCCATGGAGGTTCAGGATCTCCTAATTCTGCAACCAATTCTTCTTCTTCGATAATTTCGGCTTTCTCCACTTGTTCCAGTACAAAGTCATGCTCCTTACTATCCACTGGAGTTTCTAGTATCTCCTTCATGCTACGTTCTTCATTAGATTGCCCACATGAAGCCATGGGGATTCCCTGAATGTCCGAACATTTGGAAGGTAATTGATTTATTGCTTGGTCCAGCTGGCGAAGGGTTACATTAAGTCTTTCCATTGCTTCCTTGAAACGCTCTGTTGAGTCTTGAGGTGATGGATATGGACATGGTACATAGGGAAGTGGTGGTTCTTGATATGGTTCATATGGCTCATATGGTGGTTGGTATGGTGGATAATGGTTAGGATCATATGAGGGTGTTTGGTGGTAAGGGGCTTGTGAGTATGGTGGTCTAAAACTATTTTGAGGAGGTGGTTTATTGGCATATGATGGAGCTTGCTGGTAACTATAAGGGGGTCCACCATATCTATTGTCTTGGCATGCATTGTAGGATGGTCTTTGTCCATGGTATCCTGGAAGGTGTTGTTGCCTAAAGGGTTGATCAGATCCTCTTGGCTCCTTCCATCTCTGATTGTTTTGACCTTGATGCATGTTCCTGTTATAATTTCCATTCCTTGCAACAGCATTGGAACCAAACTCAAAGCGATGGGGTGAGAATTCATAATAGCAAATAAAAATTAAAATCGAAAATAAAAATAAATTTTAAATTAAAAGGTTATTGAAATTTAAATTTTTGAATTTGAAAATTAAATTTTGAATTTGAAAATTAGATTTTGAAATTTGATTTTTGAAATAAGGTAAGATAAGATTTTGAAAAAGATATGATTTTTGAAAAAGATTTGAATTTTTAAAATTGAAATTTGAAATTTGAAATTTGAGTTTTAAATTTTGAATTTTTGAATTTAATGAGGGAAGAGAAAAACGATAAAATGACACCAAACTTAAAATTTTTAGATCAAAACGAAGAAAACAATTAAGAATAACTTGAAGATCAAGATGAACACGAAGAACAAATTTTTGAAAATTTTTTTTATATCTAAATAAAAACCAAAAACCTCTTAATTTATGAAAAAGCAAAAATAAAAGCAAAAATAAAAACAAATAAACAAGAAAAAAGCAAATATTTACAATAACCAATAATAAGGCACACGTTTGCAATTCCCCGGCAATGGCGCCATTTTGACATTAAGATTTTTGCTAGTAAAGAAGTTTATAAAAATAGTCGCGTTGTAGATATAGTTTCTAAACCAACAGAAATCCCTTCGTACAAACGTTTTGGTTGTCACAAGTAACAAACCCCTTAAAAATTGATAACCGAAGTATTTAAACCTCGGGTTGTCTTCTCAAGGAACTTCAGGGAAGTATGTTCTTATTATTGGTTATGAAGATTGTAAATTGGGGTTTTGAAGATGAGGATCAAGTGATTTGAATTGCAATTAAAATAAGTAAAAGACTGTAAAATAAATAAATAACTGTAAAATAAACTTTTGGCAAGGTATGAGAAATTAGAAGTCCTATCCTAGTTACCCTTATCAATGATGATGAAGATTGAATCTTAATTCCACTTAGTTAGCCTTTACTTAAAGTAAAGGAAGGTCAAGTGACTAATTGTGTTGATCTTCAAATCCTAGTTAATCCCTAAGGAAAGATTGGGATTATTGAAGTTCAATTCAATTAGCAAAGATAGCAATTATCGATCATGTTGAGTTTGATAACTCTTGAGTTACTGATTTCTTAACCAAGACCAAAGGGGAAAAGTAAATCTACTGGAATAAGAATGTCTTCAGATTGGAAGCAACAATAACATAAATAAAAGAGAGCAATAATAAACTGAAATACCTTAAATAACATTAATTCAAAGGATAATCTGTAACATAGAAGAATTCATAAACTAAATTGAGAAAATAAATAAAAAGGAATGTTGAACCTGATAAAAAGATAATCCTGAAAGCAAAAGAAATTCTAAATCCTAATCCTAAGAGAGAGGAGAGAACCTCCCTCTCTAAAAACTACATCTAAAACTAAAATTATGAATTATGAGCTTATTATTATGAATGAATGGATTCCTCCACTTTATAGCTTCTAATCTGTGTTTTCTGGGCCGCAAACTGGGTCAGAAACAGTCCAGAATTCGCTGGTTGCGAATTCAAACACGCTGATTTTTCGTCACTGCGACGCGGCCGCGTGGAGCATGCATTCGCGTTGCCTAGAGTCAAAGCAACTATGGCATATTATATATCAAATTGGGGCTGGCGTGCCACGCCTTCGACACCAAGTGGCACGCCATAGTGAAGGTTCTTCTTGGAATAGTGAGTTGGCGTGCCACGCCCCTTTGCTCAAGTGGCACACCCATAGTAGTTGATGGGTCAAGCGTGCCACGCCCAGCTTGGCGTGCCACGCCCCTTTTGTGTCCTCCATTGTAGCTCTCTGAAATTTTGGATTAGCGTGCCACGCCCAGTCTCTGGCGTGCCACGCCCACATGCATGCTTGAACTTCTTCTCTGGACTTTAGTACTGGCGTGCCACGCCCAGCTCCTGGCGTGCCACGCCAGTGCATTTTGTGGCGTTTGCTTCAAGTGGCACGCCAGTTTCACACGCCCAGCTTCTTGTTTGTCTTCCACCCAATTTTTGATGCTTTTCTCACCTGAAATTCAGCACAACTCATCTCAAAGTAGTGTACTATAATATTAATCAAATAATGCATGAATTATACTGATCAAATGAGATTTATGCTCTTGTATGGTCTTCTTTATGCAAGAAAGAAGGGTAGATGATGCAAGTCATCACAACACCAAACTTAAGTTTTGCTTGTCCCAAGCAAATCAATGTGAGTAAACCTTTATAACTTGAGGCCTTGGCTTTGAGTGATTGCAATACAACTAAGAGTAAAACTAAGTGTTCAACACATGTATGAATGTTTTAATGTCATGGGAAGCTCTTGGATCCTTGAGGGTTCTTTCAGGTATAGGCCTTAGGGGTCCTTTCTATTGATTGTCACCTTGAAGTAGTAAGGGTTGTTTTGCTTTCTTGACCACGACTCTAAGTGTTTTGTCTCAAGACAACCCTTTATTTAAGCTTTCAATTAGCACTCCCAAACCAGTTGGTTTTAGGGTACTAAGTGTTGAGACACCCCTAAGAATTTACTTGCCCAGGTCTCTTCTTGACACATCTTCACCACAAGCATCTACTATGATCTTTAATTATTTTTGAGCTTCTTAATGTTTCTTTTTCTATCCCAGTAGTTGATGCTCAGAGCCTTGGGTCTTTATTGCTTACTACCCCTTGGTTTTATGGATATTCAAGGAACATCCTTTGGCCTTCCCTGGTTATACCTTCTAGGACTAGTTGCTCTTCCATGACTCATTTTCTTTTTAGTTCATCCAAGGTTCTACACTTAGTCTCTTATTTCTTAGTTTGTTTGATAATCCATCTTGGCCTTGGTCTCTCTCATTGTTTTCGCACAACTCACAATGACTCTTATGGGACAAACTCTGCTTTTATTTATGTTGAAATGAAGACTTGAAATACATGGCATTTTCTTTCTTGAAAAAAAACTCATAAAAATTTCAAACAGGAATTAAAACTAAGCATAAAGCATAGACTAACCTAGCATGACTATTTATTCAAAAAGTAAATAAGGAAAAACTTAAACAAGATTTCAGAAATTGGAAAGTGTCAACCATGGGACTCAACAACCTTGAGCAGCTTCATCTTTAGTTTATTGGCCCCTTCCCTTTGTCATTCTTCTTGGAGGGGGAAGAGCGACCTTCATCTGGCTTGGAGGAACCTTCTTGTGCTTTGGCATCCTTGGGCTTCCAAAATCCTAGCCTCCTCATGTAGGATTTCATATTCTCCTTGTGTTGGTATGCTATTTCTTCTTGCCTTGAGCTGAGTTCCTCTAATTTCTGCATATAGGTGGGGTAGTTGGGGTTCATGTTAGCTACTGCATTGCATAGGTAGCTCAACTTTGTTTGTGCATAGCAATCATATTCCCCTCTGGCTATAGTTTTTGCTTTATAAAGGTGTCTAAATTTAGCAAGGCTCTCCATTTGTTGTAATTGCCGTCTCAGAATCACTCCTAAACTGCCTTGCATTTCTCCCCAGTTAATTTGATCTTGCTGCTCCTTGAGATCCTCAAAACCCCCTTGGAGTTGTTGAATGTTTTGGTTGACTTGGCTCCATTGTTGTTGTTGAGTTTTCTTGAGTTGATTGACATCTTCCCTCAAGTGGTGTAGATCTCCCTTCATTTGGTGTACATCTCCTTGCAATTACTCCCAGTTGAATCCCTCTGGAAATTGCTGATATTGGTATTGTGGTGATGGTTGAAGTGCCATGAATTGAAGTTGCTCTTCTGCCTCTTCTTCTTCTTGTTGTTGTTATGGTTCATGGGCATGAGCTCTTCGTTCTCTGGCCCTGGTGAGTGGGTGAACAACTACCACCTTGGCCATCTTTTTGGCAGTTATAAACTTGTCTTGCTTCACAAGCACTTCATCAATGATCTTTTCAACTCCAGCCTCATCACATAGCCTCTGTATAATGCTGGGGAACATAGCCTCTGTATAATGCTGGGGAATGCCAACCTTGTGTTGTCACTGGTGCTTTTTAGCACTTTGTTGATGTTGTTGGCAATCATCTTCCCCACGTTGGTGTTCTCTCCTTTCATGATGCTGTAGATGAGTACAGCTCTCTCCTTGGTCACCTCTGAAGTGTTGAATGTGGGGATTAGGGACCTCCTCACAAATTCTAGCCACCCTCTAGCTTGGGGGCTCAAATCTCTTCTCTTCAATTGATTGGGTATCCCATCCTTGTCATTGATTCAACGCACATGCATCACACAAATCTCATTCAGGATCTCATCAAACCCAGGGTCTTGCTGCTTCATTCTTTCTTCATAGCTCCGAGTGGAGCTTGTCCTCTTCACCATTAGCATTCTTTCTATGCTAGAGGGACTGTAGTCAATGGACTTCCCCCTTACATAGCTAATGTAGCCATATTGTTGCCCTGGTTGAGGTACTGCGTTGGCATAGAATTCCCTCACCAAGCTTTCTACCACTTTTCTTGGTGGGTTGCTTAGAAGTGACCAACCTCTATTGTTGATCTCAATGTTGACTTCAATCTGCTCGTTCCTCCCTAATTGGAACCCAACTTCTAGAATGATCTCCCTCTCACTCACCCAACCATAGAATTGATTTTGGTTGAATGCGGAGAGGAACTTGTAGTCATTGAAGGAACTTGAGGATCCAGAGGTTGGTTCCTTGACTTTTTTTTTCTTTGAGGCTGAGCTTTTTGGTAGTGCCATGAGGTTGAGAGAGTGTGTTTGAGAGTGAAATGGGGTTGCAAGAAAGAGCAAGCAAAACAAGGTTTTGCTCCAACACCAAACTTAGGACTTGATTGTCCCAATTAAGAAAAAAAAAGAAAGAAAGTATGGAAAGAGATGGTAAAAGATGAACAGAGAAAGGAAGGTGAGGGCTGTATGCTCTTCGTGTGTGATTGAGGTTGTTAAAGTGGAATAGGAGATGGTGAAGTGAGGCTTTTATAATGGGTGAATGTTGTGGTGGGAAGGGTGGAAAATAAAAAGGGTTAAATATTTTCCCACTTGGGGAGTGGCGCGTAGCGTGGGAAGAGGCGCCAACTCTTTTCTCACTGTGTCTTCTGCGTGTGTTGAGTTCCAAAGTGTAAGTACACTTTGACTTCCTTGCTTTTTGAGTTGTTTACCATGTGGGCCCCATCTTCTCTCCTGAAATGAAACTGAACCCATTAGTAATGACAAAAGAACCCTTTCACATTCCTTCTCATCAAGAGTGAATTGGATTGCAACTGATGGGTGTCCCTTGGGACACCAAACTTAATTCTTTGGCATCTTAATAAATTAGTTCCATCATTGTGTATTTAATGTGTTCATAAGAGTGGAATAACATCAATCTTTTTATTTTCTTTTGATTCTAATTCCTCTGAACTCATTAAACCACATTCATGTTCTTACCCAAAGCATTAAGTGCTTTCAAATTGGGTGACTTGGGCTACTAGATGATTCTTGGTGGTGACCATACCAAACATAATCTTTGGGCTTACTCTTCAAATCAAGATATAAATTGTTTGTACGCTGATAAACCACTTTTATGGTTTATCTTGTGCTCAATTGAGTGGATTTCATCAACTCTTTGTCCACTTATTCATATTATTTGCATGGTTTTACATTTGCCTTCCTAATTATGTGCTTTGATTGAAAACATGCTTCTTTGATCTTATATTTGCTTATTATTAATCCTCTCTTATTACCATTAGATGCCTTGATATGTGTGTTAAGTGTTTTCAGATATTATAAGGCAGGAATGGCTTGGAGGATGGGAAGAAAGCATGCAAAAGTGGAAGGAATGCAAGAAGTTGGAGAAATTGCTAAGCTGTCCAGCCTGACCTCTCTGCACTCAAACGGCTATAACATTAGCTACAGAGGTCCAAATGATGCGGTTTTAGTTGCGTTGGAAAGCTAACGTCCGGGGCTTCGATTTGATGTATAATATGTTATTGTTCCTCTGACGCTAGGCGACGCGACCGCGTGCTCCATACGGCCGCGTCGCAGTGACAGAAATCAGCGCATTTAAATTCTTCTCCAGCGAATTCCGGGCTGTTTTTAACCCAGTTTGCGGCCCAGAAAACACAAATTAGAGGCTATAAAGTGGGGGAATACATTTATTCATTAAATACTCGGTTATCAATTTTAAAGGGGTTTGTTACTTGTGACAATCAAAACGTTTGTACGAAGGGATTTCTGTCGGTTTAGAGACTATATCTACAACGCGACTGTTTTTTTATGACATTCTTTACTGGCAAAAATCCCAACGTCATACGCCTAGATTAAGTTGGTGAGAGGCCACACCAAACTTAGCAATTTAGCTAGTCCTCAGCCCAATCACTCATCATGATCTGTTCCTTCATCAAGTTGCAATTCCGGAAAAAAAATGTAAAGAAAGTCTAGCTACCAAAGCTAAAATCAAATATTCTAATATGCAATTGTAAACTAATCCTAATATGGTAATGTAAGATAAATGAGAGACCAAAAATTAAACTACCTAATGCAACAAATTTTTAAACTACTTCTAAGAAAAGTAACTAAATTAAAAAGGATAAAGTGTTGGGATGCCTCCCAACTAGCGCTTCTTTATTGTCATTAGCTTGACATTCCTTCATCTTCAGCTGAGCTTGTAGTTCACTCCCTGCTCCTCTAAGGAACCTCCCAAGTAGTGTTTGAGTCTATGGCCATTGACAGCAAAAGTTCTCTGAGTCTTGTCCTCCATGAGCTCCACATGACCATAGGAAAACACCTTGAGTATGGTGAAAGGTCCTGACCATCTAGACTTCAGTTTTTCAGGGAAGAACTTGAGTCTTGAGTTGTAGAGTAACACCTTCTGTCCTTCAGTGAACTCCCTTCTTGCTATCTTTTGGTCATGCCACCTTTTTGTGTTCTCTTTGTAGATTTTTGCATTCTCATATGCTTGATTCCTAAACTCCTCCAGCTCATTGAGTTGCATTAATCTCTTTTCTCCAGCAGCTTGCTCATCATAGTTTAACATCTTTAGAGCCCAAAATGCTCTATGCTCAAGTTCAATTAGTAAGTGACAAGCCTTGCCATATACCAGTTGGTATGGAAACATCCCAATGGGAGTTTTATAGGCTGTCCTGTAGGCCCATAGTGCATCATCCAGCTTCTTAGACCAATCCTTTCTTGAGCTTCTAACAGTTTTTTCAAGGATTCTTTTTAGCTCTCTGTTGGAAAATTCAGCTTGTCCGTTAGTCTGTGGGTGGTATGGAGTTGCCACTTTTTGCTTTACTCCATATCTGAGAAGGAGTGTCTCGAGTTGTTTGTTGCAGAAGTGTGTCCCTCCATCACTAATGAGAGCTTTGGGCACTCCAAATCTGCTGAAGATGTTCCTTCTCAAGAAGCTTATCACAACCTTGTTGTCATTTGTTGCAGTGGCTATGGCTTCTACCCACCTTGAGACATAATCAACAGCCACCAATATGTAGCTATTGGAGTAGGAGGTTGGGAAGGGTCCCATGAAATCAATCCCCATACATCAAATAGCTCCAACTCTAGTATGAATTGCTGTGGCATCTCATTTCTCTTAGTTTGATTACTAGCTCTTTGGCATTCATCACACCTTGACACCATTTCCTTGGCATCCTTAAACATTGTTGGCCAGTAAAATCCAGATTGAAGCACTTTTGCTGCTGTCCTTTCTCCACTGAAGTGACCTCCATATGCGGATCCATGGCACTGCCATAATGCTTCTTGCCTTTCCTCATGGGGTATACACCTTCTTAGGATTCCATCAGCACACTTCTTGAACAAATAAGGATCACCCCAGATGTAGTGTTTGGCATCCTTAATTAGCTTCCTCCTCATGTGCCTATTGATGTTGGTTGGTAGTTCCCCAATAACCTTGAAGTTGGCTATGTCTGCAAACCAAGAGGCTACTCGAATCATCATCAATTGTTTGTCAGGAAAGCTTTCATTGACTACTACTTGCTGCATCTCTTCTTCTTGTGGGATCCTTGAGAGGTGGTCAGCTACCTTCTTCTCTGCTCCGCTCCTATCTTTAATCTCAATATCAAATTCTTGGAGCAGTAAAATCCACCTTATTAGTCTGGGCTTAGATTCTTGTTTGGTAAGCAAGTATTTGAGTGCTGCATGATCAGTGAACACAATTACTTTTGAGCCAATAAGATATAATCTAAACTTGTCAAAAGCAAAAACTATGGCTAAAAGTTCTTTCTCCGTGGTGGTATAGTTCCTTTGATTCTCATTAAGAACCTTGATAGCATAGTAAATAACATGTACTAACTTGTCTTTCCTCTGTCCTAGAACAGCACCAATAGCAAAATCAGATGCATCACACATTAGTTCAAAGGGGAGATCCCAACTTGGTGGTGCTATAATAGGTGCAGAGGAGAGTTTCTTCTTAAGTTCATCAAAGGCTATCATGCACTCTCTATCAAAAACAAAAGGAGTATTTGAGACAGGTAGGTTGCTAAGGGGTTTTGCAATCTTTGAAAAATCTTTGATAAACCTCCTATAGAACCCAGCGTTTCCCAAAAAATTTCCGATTGCTTTGACATTGCAAGGTGGAGGTAATTTTTCAATTACTTCCACTTTTGCCTTGTCCACTTCTATGCCATCTTTTGAAATCTTGTGACCAAGAACCACCCCTTCAGTCACCATAAAATGGCACTTTTCCTAGTTTAAAACCAGGTTAGTTTCTTGACACCTTTTTAGCACAAGAGCAAGATGGTATAGGCAATCAGAATATGAGTTCCCAAATACAGAGAAGTCATCCATGAATACTTCTATGAACTTCTCAATCATGTCTGAAAAAATGGAGAGCATGCACCTTTGGAATGTTGCAAGTGCATTGCACAATACAAAGAGCATTCTCCTATAAGCAAAGACACCATATGGACAAGTAAATGAAGTTTTTTCCTGATCCTTGGGGTCTACAACATTTTGATTGTAGCCCGAATACCCATCTAGGAAGCAATAGTACTCATGTCCTACCAATCTTTCAAGCATTTGGTCCATGAAAGGTAAGGGAAAGTGGTCCTTCCGGGTGGCTTCATTAAGTTTCCAGTAGTCAATGCACATACGCCATCCGGTCACTATCCTTATGGGTATCAATTTATTCTTCTCATTTGCCACAACAGTGATCCCTCCTTTCTTAGGGACTACTTGCACCGGACTTACCCAAGGGCTGTTTGAGATGGGGTAGATCACTCCTGCTTGCCATAATTTCAACACTTCTTTCTAAACCACTTCATTCATAGTTGGGTTCAGCCTCCTTTGTTGTTGTCTTGAAGGTTTGGCATCTTCTTCAAGTAAGATCTTATGCATGCACATTGAAGGACTGATCCCTTTTAAATCTGCAAGTGTCCAGCCTATGGCATCCTTGTGTTGTCTCAGCACTTGGATGGGCTCCTCTTCTTGTTCCTTACTCAGACTTGAATTTATGATCACTGGTTGGGTGTTGTTATCACCCAGATATGCATATTTTTCCAGCAGTAGCTAGGAATGGTCTTCCTAGAATAATAGACGTGTTGGCCTCTTCTTCTATGTCCAGCACAACGAAATCAGCAGGGAAGATGAACTCTCCTACTTTCACTAGCAAGTCTTCCACCACCCCATGTGGAAACTTAAATGTTCTGTCAGTCAATTGGAGTGCCATTCTTGTTGGCTTGGCTTCCTCAATCTTCATCCTTCTCATCATGGTCATATAGATAAGATTTATGCTAGCTCCCAAATCACACAAAGATTTCTCAATGGTGATGTCTCCTATGATGCAGGGAATTTGGAAACTCCCTGGGTCTTTCAACTTTTGAGGCAGCTTCTTCTGTATGATGGCGCTGCATTCTTTAGTCAAGATTATGGTTTCTTTTGCTTCTGATGCACGGAAAACTTGTCTCATAACAAATTTCCTTCGGCAAGTGTACCGAATTATCGTCAAGTAAAAACTCATAATAGAGTGAGGTCGAATCCCACAGAGATTAACGGATTAAGCAATCAATGGTTAATTGATTATCCTTGTTAGACGGTTCAGATTTGGACGATGAGCAGTAGGAATTGTAAATTAACAGAAAAGTAAAGAAAGCAATAAAGTGCAGAAAAGTAAAATGGCAAGAAAAGTAAATATAAGAACTAAAAATAAAATGAACATTGGGATCAAGAGATATTGCAATCCTCCGGATCAAGTTCATTCTCATCTCTTCCTCAATCAATGCACTCATTGATCTCCTTGGCAATCTTAATTGATCGAATTACAATTCCTTGTAATTCAATCTCTCAAATCTTGATCAATAGCCAATTCTTTGGTCAATTTCTCATGAGAAGAGATGAAGTATGGTCACTGATTATACCACATGCATTTCCCAAATCAAGTGTTGAGGGGATTATAGTCACATATCCATCCAAACCCAATTTGGTCCAGCATGAGAAAGCATTTCTAGCATGATCTCTTCATTCCACTTTCAAGGTTCAGAAGAGATCTAAGTTTGAATAGCCACTTTTCCAAGATACTACCCAATTGGATGAAGATCGAAAGCTTTCAAGTAAAATCAAGAGAAAAGAAAGAAGAAGAAGAATAAGAACTACAATTGATCCAATGAATCACAATAGAGCTCTCTAACCCAATGTAAAGATGAAGATTTAAACTGAAATTGAAAATTCAACATTCATAAATGAAAATTACAACTAAAAGAAAGAGAAGGAAAAGTGTGTGAGGGGAGGGAGTCCGAAGACCCCTCTTCATTCCCCCATTCCAGAATTCCCAGCCTCCCTTCCAAGGTGTTTTCAATGTAAAGACTAAGGCATTTATATAGGCTCTCCTAAATTACAAAATGAAATTAAAAGCAAATTACAATTAAATGAAAATTTCTATTCTAGATGCATCTTGTGGTCTTGATTGGTTGACAATTGTGGGCTTGCTTGCTTGAGCTTTGAAGTGGACTTAAGAGAGAAGTGGGTCAAGTTGAGGTCCAGGTGCTAAAGTTAGTGCTAAAGTTAGCCACACTAACGCTACAAGTGTGGCGTTAGTGCTAAAGTTATTGTGGCTAACGTTGCACTTGCTGCCCAGTTGGTGTTTTTGGGGCTTAAAAGATGCCTCTTGTTTGTGCTCCAATTTCATGCCCACTATAGAGTATTATATATCGTTGGAAAGCTCTGAATGTCATCTTTCTAACGCAACTGGAATCATCTCAATTGAATCTCTATAGCTCAAGTTATTCTCCTTTGAAGTGGACATGGTCGCTGGCATAGTTGCCAGCGTTACTGGAAAACTTGAGTGCCAATAACGCTAGCGATCAGGGCTTCATTATTGCCAGTTTATGAAGCTCAAACTTAGTGTCCACCCCATACTATTATATATTGTTGGAAAGCCCTGGATGTCTACTTTCCAATGCCTTTGGAAGCGCATCATTTGGAGCTCTACAACTCGAGTTACACTTCTTGGAAGGTGAAGAGGTCAGTTGACCTTAATACAGGTTGATACCATGTTCATCATTGCACTTTAGGGGCAGGTTTTATCCCTCAAATTTTGTGTCAACCATGTAGTGCCATATATGCTTGGAAATCTCTGGAATCCTACTTTCCAATGCCACTGGAATCACTCATTCCAACGTTAGTGACAATGTTGGGTGTCACTAACGTTGGCGATCACCTCCCTTCTTCACGTTAGCTTCCACGTTAATTAGGTCTGCCCACGTTAGTGTAACTAACGTAGCCACTAACGTGGCTTCTTCTCTTCTTCTTTTGGCCTGAAATCAATCAAACAAAGTGTATCAAAGTCTTTCTCTTAATCATGGGATCATGCATCATCCAATTTATCATATAATTCATGAAAAATTCTTATAAAATCATGTAAAGTGCACAATGTATGCTTGAATCAAGATGTAAGTGAATATCTACCCAAAACTAGCTTATTTCCTAAGAAAATGCATGAAACTACCTTAAAAATAGTAAAGAAAAGGTCAGTGAAACTGGCCAAAATGCCCTGGCATCCGCTTCCCAGTTCCTCTTTTTGGTTATAAGCTCCTTCAAAAATTTAGCATAGAGTGGCATTTGTTCTAATGCCTCAGCAAATGGTTTGTTGATTTGGAGCCTCTTGAAGATCTCTAGGAACTTAGAAAACTGGCCATCCTTCCCATCTTTTTCCAGTCTTTGTGGGTATGGTTCCCTTGGCACATAAGGCTTCAAGACTGATTTTGGTGGAGCAGGGATTTCTTCTTCATCCTTGTTCTCATGCTTTGTTGCAACTTCTTCATGCTTGTCTTTGCTTGGGGTTCCTTCTTCTACAACCTTCCCGCTTCTTAGAGTAATGACTTTGCATTCCCCTCTTGGGTTAGCCATGGTATCACTAGGAAATGTGTGTGTGGAAAGTGGGATTTGCTTGGATAAAATCCCCACTTATGCTTCCAACTTTGAGATTGTTGCGCCTTGATTTTTCAGATTTGACCTGTATTCCTCTTGATTAGCATCTATCCTTCTGTCAGTTTGTGCTTGTCTGTCCATAAGGGTGGAGACTGCTCCTGTAATTTGTGAGGACAGTTGTGCTATTGCAGCTTCCATTCTCTGAAAGTTGCTCTTGATTTCACATGGTTGCATAGTTGAGGATGGTGTATCTTGATTGAGGTTGTTGTGTGTGGGTTGGATACTATGGTATGATGTGTTTTGTGAGTTGTGGTAGGGTCTATGGTTCTCTGTTTGATGGTTGGGGTTGTGGTTGAAATGCTGATTTGATGAATAAGGCTTGTTGTGGTCCTGGTTGTGGTTTTGTTGATTTCTCCACCCAAAGTTTGGGTGGTTCTTCTAACCTGGGTTGTATGTCTTAGAGTGTGGGTTATATGGTGGTCTAGATGAATTGTTCACATAATTGACTTGTTCCCAGTCACCTTCAGATTCTGGTGCATTCCCTTGCTGTTAAGGAGTTTGGTCTTGAATGACTGAGACTTGGTTGGCCTCCATCCTTTTGGTTAGAGCTGCTATTTGAGCTGCAATTACTTTGTTCTGAGCTAACAAAGCGTCTACAGAGTTGAGATCTAGCACTCCCTTCTTCTGAGTCCTTTCTAAAGCATAGAAATACTCATTTTCAACTACAGTCTCAATGACATCTATGGCCTCTTCAATGGTTTTCTTCTTGTTGAGTGAGCCTCCTGAAGAATGATCCACAGCCTTCTTTGCTTCATAGGATAGTCCCTCATAAAAGATGTGTAGTTGTACCTATTCATTGAACATTTCTAGTGGGCATCTTCTTGACAGAACTTTGAATCTCTCCCAGGCCTCATAGAGTATTTTTCCATCTTGTTGTCTGAAAGTTTGTACCTCAGCTCTCAGCCTATTGATTCTTTGTGGGGGGTAAAATCTTGCAAGGAATCTATTCACGACCTCCTCCCATGTAGTTAGGCTATCCTTGGGGAATGATTCCAACCACTTTGCTGCCTTTTCTCTGAGTGAGAAAGGGAACAAGAGTAGTTTATAGATATCGGGGTGTACCCCGTTGGACTTTACAGTATCACATATCCTCAAGAATGTGCTGAGATATTGATTAGGGTCTTCTTGGGCACTTTCTCCATATGAGCAATTGTTTTGAACAAGTGTGATGAGCTGAGGTTTCAGCTCAAAATTATTAGCATGAATTGTTGGCTTGAGGATGCTGCTGCCACAATTTCCTGGGTTTGGGTTGATGTAGGAGCCTAAGACTCTCCTTTCTTGCCCATCATGATTTACTGGGCCTCCTCTAGCATTGTGAGCTTCTTCTTCATGGTGGTTCTCCATGTTCTCCTCCATGTTTGTTTCAAAATACTCTTCCTTTTCCTCAGCACCAATAACTCCTTTTCCTCTTGCTTCCCTCCTTAGTCTAAGGAAGGTCCTTTCAGGTTTAGAATCAAAGGAAGTTGAAGCACCGCTTCTTCTACCTGTCATACAACCAACAAGGCAAAAATAAGAGAAGAAAAAGAAAAATTGAATGAAGAAGTTACTCTTGTTAGAGTGGATGTTAGTGTGAGTGGTGTAATTAATCAAACAGCTAGAAGAGTGAAAATATGTAAAAAAAAAAATACTCATATAAGAAAGAAATAGAAATCAAAATAAAAGAAAATAAAAGGTGATAAATAAAATAAAATAACGAGGAATTTAAATTGCTTAATCTAGCTCTCAAATTGATTTAATCAATGTCAAATTTAAGCCAATCCCCGGCAACGGCGCCATAAAACTTGATGACCGGAATTCACACCCCATTCAAAATTGGTGAATTAGTCCTTTTGGCAAGCGCACCAAAATTATCGTCAAGTAATAACCCACAGTGGAGTGGGATCATATCCACGGAGATTGGAAAATTCGAGCAGTTTTAATCAATTGATGAATTAGTCAAGCAGATCAATAGGATTGTAGAGTGCAGAATTATAAATGACATAAATGTAAATGGCTAGAATGTAAAGAAAAGCAATAAAGTGCAGAAATATAAATGGCAGAAAGTAAAGGGGCAGAATCATAAATGACTTGAATGTAAATGGGAATGGGGAATTGCTGAATGTAAAAATAAGCAGTAAAGAAATGGATAGATAAGAATGGGGAAATTCATTGAGATTGGGAGATGTTGTCTCTTTGGATCAAATCTAGCTTATATCCTCTTCAATCATGCAACTCATTGACCTCTTGGCAATTATGATTGATTGAGCCCCAATCCCTTGGTGACTCAATCTCTCAGATCTTGATCTATAGCCAATTCCTTGGTCTAATTGCTCATGAAGAGAGATATGCTTGGTCCCTGATTATACCACACACCATTATAGGTCCAAGTAGAGGGAGGATTATATGTCTGATGAGCGGATATTTTATACGCTTTTTGGGGTTAATTTCATATAGTTTTTAGTGTATTTTAGTTAGTTTTTAGTTTATTTTCAGTAGCTTTTAGGCAAAATTCATATTTCTGGACTTTACTATGAGTTTGTGTGTTTTTCTGTGATTTCAGGTATTTTCTGGCTGAAATTGAGGGAGCTGAGCAAAAATCTGATTCAGGCTAAAAAAGGACTGCTGATGCTGTTGGATTCTGACCTCCCTGCACTCAAAATGGATTTTCTGGAGCTACAGAACTCCAAATGGCGCGCTTCTAATTGCGTTGGAAAGTAGACATTCAGGGCTTTCCAGCAAAATATATAATAGTCCATACTTTGCTCAAGGATAGACAACGTAAAATGGCGTTCAACGCCAGTTCCATGCTGCTGTCTGACGTCCAGTGCCAGAAACAAGTTACAAAGTGGAGTTCAACGCCAGAAAAGGATCCAAAGCTGGCGTTGAACGCCCAAAACAGCCCTATGCACATGATTAGCTTAAGTCTCAGCCCCAGCACACACCAAGTGGGCCCCAGAAGTGGATTTCTGCACCATCCATCATAGTTTACTCATTTACTGTAAACCTAGTTTACTAGTCTAGTATTTAAACAACTTTTAGAGACTTGTTTTGTATCTCATGACATTTTAGATATGAACTTTGTACTCTTTGACGGCATGAGTCTCTAAACTTCATTGTTGGGGGTGAGGAGCTCTGTTGTGTCTCGATGAATTAATGCAAGTATTTCTGTTTTCCATTCAAACATGCGTGTTCCTATCTAAGATATCCATTCGCGCCTAATTATGGAGAAGGTGATGATCCGTGACACTCATCACCTTCCTCAATCCATGAACGCGTGTCTGACAATGACCTCCGTTCTACATCAGATTGAATGAGTATCTCTTAGATTCCTTCATCAGAATCTCCACTTTAAATTTATAGCTCAATTAGTTAGAGCGTGGTGCTTATGTTCTTGGTAATTGGTTATCCTATTTTTAAAATCTTTTTCAAAAATAATTTTTCTTTGAATAAATCTTGTGCCAAACTCTAAGTTTGGTGTTTTCTTGTTGATTTTTCTTTGTTTTTTGAAAATTTTAGTTTGGTTTTCTAAAAATTTTAAGTTTGGTGTTCTTTCTTCATGTTCTTGTGTTCTTGTGAGTTTTCAAGGTGTTCTTGAGTTTTCCTTGTGTCTTGATCTTAAAATTTTTAAGTTTGGTGTTCCTTGGTGTTTTCCCTCCAAAATTTTCGAAAATAAGGAGTATTAGATCTAAAAGTTTTAAATCTTGTGCTGTTTTATTGTTTTTCTCTTTCCTCACTAAATTCAAAAATATCTTTTCTCTCTATTTTTAAAACAAAATTTCAAAAATTATTTTTAAAAATTTATATTTTTTTTCAAAATTTAAAATCTTTTCCAAATCATATCTTTTTCAAAACTTCCTAACCATTTCCTCTCTCCTCATTTTTTTTGAAAATCTTCACCTATTTTTATTTATTTTATTTTAATTTATTTTATTTTTGAAATAATTAAATAAATAAATAAATAAAAATAAATATTTTTTTACATCATCTCCCTTTCTCCATCATGGATCTAAGTGGAAATAAACAGTCTAGGAGGACTCTGGGGTCATATGCTAACCCCTCTACTGCTTCATATGGGAGTAGTATCTGCATACCTTCCATTGGAGTCAGTAGCTTTGAGTTGAATCCTCAGCTCATTATCATGGTGCAGCAAAGCTGCCAGAATTCCGGTCTTCCACAGGAAGAACCTACAGAGTTTCTGGCACAGTTTTTACAAATTGCTGACACAGTACATGATAAGGAAGTAGATCAGGATGTCTACAGATTATTACTGTTTCCATTTGCTTTAAAAGACCAAGCCAAGAGGTGGTTAAATAACTAACCTAAGGCTAGCATAAGGACATGGAAATAGCTGACAGAAAAATTCCTGAATCAATACTTTCCTCCAAAACGGATGACACAGCTAAGGCTGGACATCCAAGGCTTTAAACAAGGAGATAATGAATCTCTTTATGATGCCTGGGAGAGATACAGAGAGATGCTATGAAAATACCCCTCTGAAATGTTTTCAGAGTGGGTTCAGTTAGACATCTTCTATTATGGGCTTATAGAAAGAGCTCAGATCTCTTTAGATTGCTCAGCTGGTAGATCTATCCACATGAGAAAGACAATTGAAGAAGCTCAAGAGCTCATTGATACAGTTGCCAGAAATCAGCATCTGTACCTAAGCAGTGACTCTTCCATGAAAGAAGAGGCTAAAACAGTAACTACCGAACTCAGTCCTGCAGAGCAAGCTGCTAAATTCAATCAACAATTGGATTTTCTAACAAAGCAGTTAGCTGAATTCAAGGATAAACTACAAGAGACAAGGATGGCTAATATAAACATGGAAGAACAATTGAAGCAAAAAAAGCAGCAGCTGTCAAGACAAATAACAGAAGAATGCCAAGCAGTCCAATTAAGAAGTGGAAAAACATTAAATACCCCACCTCAAGGCAGCAAGAAGCCAAGAAATGAGCAAACCATCCAAAATCCACCAGAGGACAGTAAGAGCCCAGGGAAAAATAATTTTGGCGCTAAAACGCCAGAAATTTGGTGGAAGGCTGGCGCTGAACGCCCAGACCATGCTCAGGACTGGCGTTCAACGCCAGAAACAAGCAAGGATCTGGTGTTGAACGCCCAAAAGGAGCACAGTTCTGGCGTTCAGATGCCAGGATGAACTGGGAAGCTGGCGTCTAACGCCACTCCAGCTCCTAACTCTGGGATTCAATTGCCAGTGAGGGATCAGACACACACAAGTGCTGATGACAACCCATCTAAAAAGGCTTCCTCAACCACTTCTGTAGGAAATAAACTTACAGCAACTAAGGTTGAGGAATATAAAGCCAAGATACCTTATCCTCAAAAACTCCGCCAAGAGGAACAGGATAAGCAATTTGCTCGCTTGGCAGATTATCTCAGGACTCTTGAAATAAAGATTCCATTTGTAGAGGCACTTGAGCAAATACCTTCTTATCCCAAGTTCATGAAAGTGATCTTGGGTCATAAGAAGGATTAGAGAGAAACTGAAAGAGTTCTCCTCACTGAAGAATGCAGTGCAGTCATTCTGAAAAGCTTTCCTGAAAAGCTTAAAGATCTTGGGAGTTTTCTGATACCATGCATGTTAGAAGGGAATTGCACCAAGACAGCTTTATGTGATCTTGGGGCAAGTATCAATCTAATACCTGCATCCACCGTCAGAAAGCTTGGTTTAACTGAAGAAGTTAAACCAACCCGGATATGTCTCCAACTTGCTGATGGTTCCATTAAATACCCGTCAGGCGTGATTGAAGACATGATTATCAGGGTTGGGCCATTCGCCTTTCCCACTGACTTTGTAGTGCTGGAAATGGAGGAGCACAAGAGTGCTACTCTCATTCTAGGAAGACCCTTCCTAGCAACTGGACGAACTCTCATTGATGTCCAACAGGGGGAAATAACCCTGAGAGTCAATGATGATGAGTTTAAGTTGAATGCTGTCAAAGCCATGCAGCATCCAGACACATTAAAAGACTGCATGAAAGTTGATCTTATTGACTCCTTGGCAGAAGAGATCAACATGGCTGCGAGTCTCGAATCAGAGTTGGAAGACATCTTTAAAGATGTTCAGCCTGATTTGGAGGATTCAGAGGAAATGAAAGAGCCTCTGAAATTTCCTCTGGAAGAGGAAAAACCTCCTAAACCCGAGCTCAAACCATTACCACCATCCCTGAAATATGCATTTCTGGGAGAAGGTGACACTTTTCCAGTGATCATAAGCTCTGCCTTAAATCCACAGGAAGAGGAAGCACTTATTCAAGTGCTAAGGACACACAAGACAGCTCTTGGGTGGTCCATAGGTGACCTTAAGGGCATAAGCCCAGCTAGATGTATGCAAAAAATCTTATTGGAGGATAATGCTAAACCAGTGGTTCAACCACAGAGGCGGCTAAATCCAGCCATGAAGGAAGTGGTGCAGAAAGAGGTCACCAAATTACTAGAGGCTGAGATTATTTATCCTATTTCTGACAGCCCCTGGGTGAGCCCTGTCCAAGTTGTCCCCAAAAAGGGAGGCATGACAGTGGTTCATAATGAAAAGAATGAACTGGTTCCTACAAGAACAGTTACAGGGTGGCGCATGTGTATTGACTACAGAAGGCTCAATACAGCCACCAGAAAGGATCATTTTCCTTTACCATTCATAGACCAGATGCTAGAAAGACTGGCAGGTCATGATTATTACTGCTTTTTGGATGGCTACTCAGGCTATAACCAGATTGCAGTAGATCTCCAGGATCAAGAGAAAACAGCATTCACATGTCCATCTGGAGTGTTTGCTTATAGAAGGATGCCATTTTGGCTGTGTAATGCGCCTGCAACCTTCCAGAGATGCATGCTCTCTATTTTCTCTGATATGGTGGAAACATTTCTGGAAGTCTTCATGGATGACTTCTCAGTATATGGAGACTCATTCAGCTTCTGTCTTGATCACCTGAAACTAGTTCTGAAAAGATGCCAAGAGACCAACCTGGTTTTAAACTGGGAAAAATGTCACTTTATGGTGACTGAAGGGATTGTCCTTGGGCATAAAATTTCAAACAAGGGAATAGAGGTGGATCAAGCAAAAATAGAGGTAATTGAAAAATTACCACCACCTGCCAATGTTAAGGCAATCAGAAGCTTTCTGGGGCATGCAGGATTCTATAGGAGGTTTATAAAGGATTTTTCAAAAATCGCAAAACCTCTGAGCAATCTGCTAGCTGCTGACACGCCATTTGTGTTTGACACAGAGTGTCTGCAGGCATTTGAAATACTGAAAGCCAAGCTGGTCACAGCACCAGTTATTTCTGCACCAGACTGGACATTCCCATTTGAGCTAATGTGTGATGCCAGTGATCACGCCATTGGTGCAGTGCTGGGGCAGAGGCATGACAAGCTTCTGCACGTCATTTATTATGCTAGCCACATTTTAAATGATGCCCAAAAAATTACACAACCACAGAAAAAGAATTGCTTGCAGTGGTTTATGCCATTGACAAGTTTAGATCATACTTGGTAGGATTAAAGGTGATTGTGTATACTGACCATGCTGCTCTCAAATATCTACTCACAAAGCAGGATTCAAAACCCAGGTTCATAAGATGGGTGTTGCTTCTGCAAGAGTTTGATATAGAAATAAGAGACAGAAAAGGGACAGAGAACCAAGTGGCTGATCATCTGTCCCGGATAGAGCCAGTAGAAAGGACGTCCCTCCCCTCTCCTGAGATCTCTGAGACTTTTCCGGATGAGCATTTATTTGCCATTCAGGATACACCATGGTTTGCAGACATTGCAAACTATAAAGCTGCAAGGTTCATACCCAAAGAGTACAACAGGCAACAAAAGAAAAAATTAATTACTGATGCAAAGTACTACTTGTGGGATGAACCCTATCTCTTTAAGAGATGTGCAGACGGAATAATCCGGAGATGTGTGCCTAGAGAAGAAGCATAGAAGATCCTATGGCATTGCCATGGATCACAATATGGAGGCCATTTCGGAGGTGAGCGAACAGCCACCAAGGTCCTCCAATGTGGCTTTTATTGGCCCACACTCTATAAAGATTCCCGAGAGTTCGTACGTAACTGTGACAGTTGCCAAAGAGCTGGTAATCTGCCTCATGGTTATGCCATGCCTCAACAAGGAATCTTTGAGATTGAGTTGTTCGACGTATGGGGAATTGACTTCATGGGACCTTTTCCACCATTATACTCAAACACTTATATTCTGGTGGTTGTTGACTACGTATCAAAATGGGTAGAGGCCATTGCCACACCCACCAATGATACTAAAACAGTGCTGAAGTTCCTCCAGAAACATATCTTCAGCAGGTTTGGGGTCTCTAGAGTACTAATCAGTGATGGGGGTACTCACTTCTGCAACAAACAGCTTTACTCTACCATGGTCCGGTATGGGATTCGCCACAAGGTGGCGACTCCATATCATCCACAGACTAATGGACAAGCTGAAGTCTCTAACAAAGAGCTAAAAAGAATCCTAGAACGGACTATAAGTACCCGTAGAAAGGATCGGGCAAGAAGCTTGGATGATGCTCTGTGGGCATACAGAACAGTATTCAAGACTCCTATAGGGACCTCTCCATACCAACTTGTGTATGGTAAGGCATGTCACCTGCCCGTGGAACTGGAACATAAAGCCTACTGGGCAACCAGATTCCTAAATTTTGATGCCAAATTAGCTGGAGAAAAAAGATTGCTCCAGCTAAATGAATTAGAGGAATTCAGATTCACTGCTTTCGAAAATGCCAAGCTTTATAAAGAAAAATAAAAAAATGGCATGATAGGAAGCTGTCATCTAGAATCTTTGAACCAGGACAAAAGGTTCTGTTGTTTAACTCTAGGCTCAGGCTATTCCCTGGGAAACTGAAGTCCCGGTGAAGGGGACCATATGTGATTACAAGTGTATCACCATATGGTTATGTGGAGCTTCAAGATATTGATTCTGATAAGAAGTTCATTGTTAATGGACAGAGAATCAAGCACTATCTTGAAGGCAATGTTAAGCAAGAGTGCTCAAGGCTGAAGCTAGATTAAAAGCTCAGCAAGGTCCAGCAAAAGACAATAAAGAAGCGCTTGCTGGGAGGCAACCCAGCCATGGGGCATCACTTCATCTAAGCATTTTGCCCTATTCTTGATTTTATTTGTTTATATAAAGTTCATTGATCCTAAGGTAAATAGTCAATTGTATAAGTTCACAGGGTTACAGAAGGATTTTGCACGCAAAACAGAAAAAAGAGCTCACTGGCAAGAAAATGCCAGTAAAAGTCTGTTTTGGGCGTTCAACGCCCAACAGAAGCATCCACTGGGCGTTGAACGCCAGTAAGGATAGCCATCTGGGCGTTGAACGCCAGAAAGAAGCTCTTTCTGGGCGTTTAACGCCAGATTTACAGCGTTCTGGGTGTTTAGAAAAACGCCCAGTAACAAAGGACTTCCTGGCGTTCAACGCCAGAAATAAGCAGCAGCTGGGCGTTGAAGGCCCAGGAAAAGCAGCATTTGGGCGTTGAATGCCCAAAACATGCAGCGTTTGGGCGTTCAAACGCCAGGATGGTGGGAAGGAGGTAAACTCGTTTTTTTCTTCATATTTTTCATTTTAATCCTAATTTTCATGTTTCAATTCATGATTTCTTGCATAAACATGTTAAGAACCCTGATTTCTAAAATCTTTAATTTCTAAAAACCCTTCTTTAAAAATATTAAATGTATCTTAATCCATAAGCATAAATCCTTTTTTTCAATCCAACTCAACTCTTTTTCAAAATTTTCAAAACAAATCTCACTCTTTTCATTCAAAAATCTTTTCAACTAAGCAATATCTTTTTCAAATTTCCATACTATCTTTTTCAAAATTCCAAATCTATCTTTTTCAAATATCTTTCATATCTTTTCAATTTTAAATCATATCTTTTCTTATCATATTTTTTTCTAAAAATCATATCTTCTATCTTATCTATCTCCCTATTTTTCGAAAACCCACCCCCTCTCCCTTTAAATATGGGTTCGGCCTCCCTCCCCTCCCATCCACCATTGCACCTTGCTCTCCTTCTCTCCCTCTCCTTTCTTTTCTTTTTGCTTGAGGACAAGCAAACCTCTAAGTTTGGTATGCTTATCCGTGATCACTAAGATCATGGCTCCTAAAGGAAAACAACCCACTCCAAGAGGTAAGAAAGAAAGCGTTCCAAAACCACTTTGGAATCAAGGAAAGTTCTTAACTAAAGAACATTCAGATCATTATTACAAAATAATGGGTCTAAGATCAGTGATCCCGGAAGTTAGATTCGATCTGAAAGAAGACGAATATCCGGAGATCCAGGAGCAAATTCGAATCAGGAACTGGGAGATCCTAGCTAATCCTGAATCGAAAGTGGGAAGGAATATGGTCCAGGAGTTTTATGCTAATATGTGGCATACAGACAGGCAAAGACTATCTGGATCTGCTATCTATGACTATCGGACCTTGGTCAGAGGAAAGATTGTTCATACCCACCCTGACAAGATCAGGGAGATCTTAAAGCTACCTCAGCTGAAAGATGATCCAGACTCCTTCAATAGGAGAATGATGAGAACAGACAAGGGCCTGGATAAGATTCTAGAGGATATATGTATCCCTGGAGCCAGGTGGACCACCAGCACGAAGGGTGTTCTAAATCAACTCAAAAGAGAAGATCTCAAACCAGTCGCCAGAGGATGGCTGGATTTCATTGGGCATTCTCTGCTGCCCACTAGCAACCGTTCTGAAGTCACTATTAGAAGAGCATTGATGATCCATTGCATCATGATGGGAAAAGAAGTGAAAGTTCATCAACTGATTTCAACTGAATTTTACAAAATTGCAAACAAAAATTCCAAAGATGCCAGGTTGGCTTATCCAAGCTTAATTTCTATTCTCTGCAAGGACGCTGGAGTAAGGATGGGAATAACAGAGTATATCTCAATTGAGTGACCAATCACCAAAGCATCAATGGAAAAACAACAAGCACAGGATGACCCCATCAGGAAGAAAACACAGGAATTTCTCCCAGAAATCCCTCAATCTGAATACTGGGAGTATCTTGAAACATCAGTTACCAAGATGCAAGAAGCTATGGAACAAATAATGAAAAAACTGAAGGAACAAAGTAGCATTCTTTGCTATTTGATTAAAGAACAGGAGGAGCAAGGGCGCGACTTAAGGGAATTGAAGCGCCAGAAATTATCTCTTGAAGGACCAAGCACCCCGCAGATTAGAGGAACATCCACTCCCCAGAACAAAGGTTGTTAAATTCCAATCTTAGCCTTAACTCTGTGATAACTGTTCTTATTCTAGTTTTACCTTAGGAGTCATATAGTAGTAATTAGTTTCTATATTTTTGATTTTATCTCCAATTAAGCTATAATTTAATTTTCTCATCATCATCAAACATGAATAAAATAGAAGAATTTCTTTAGAATAAGAGGCAATAATTTTCGAGTTTTTAATAAGAACATTCTAATTATTTATATGTGGTGGCAATGCTTTCTGTCTTCTGAATGAATGCTTGAATAGTGCATATGTCTTTTGAATTTGATGTTTAAGACTGTTAAATATGTTGGCTCTTGAAAGAATGATAAACATGAGACATGTTATTGATAATCTGAAAAATCATAAGAATGATTCTTGAAGCAAGAAAAAGCAGCAAAGAACAAAGCTTGCAGAAAAAAAATAATAGAAAAAAAAAGCAAGCAGAAAAAGCCAAAAGCTCTTAAAACCAAGAGGCAAGAGCAAAAAGCCAATAACCCTTAAAACCAAAAGGTAAGGGTAAATAAAAAGGATCCCAAGGCTTTGAGCATCAGTGGATAGGAGGGCCTAAATAAATAAAATCCCGGCCTAAGCGGCTAAACTAAGCTGTCCCTAACCATGTGCTTGTGGCATGAAGGTGTCAAGTGAAAACTTGAGACTGAGCGGTTAAAGTCAAGGTCCAAAGCAAAAAGAAGAGTGTGCTTAAGAACCCTGGACACCTCTAATTGGGGACTTTAGCAAAACTGAGTCACAATCTGAAAAGGTTCACCCAATTATGTGTCTGTGGCATTTATGTATCCGGTGGTAATACTGGAAAACAAAGTGCTTAGGGCCACGGCCAAGACTCATAAAGTAGCTGTGTTCAAGAATCAACATACTAAACTAGGAGAATCAATATCACTATCTGAATTCTGAGTTCCTATAGATGCCAATCACTCTGAGCTTCAATGGATAAAGTGAGATGCAAAAACTGTTCAGAAGCAAAAAGCTACTAGTCCCGCTCATCTAATTAGGATCTGAGCTTCACTCAAAAACTCTGAGATATTATTGCTTCTTAAATTATTTGTATTCTATTTTATTTATCTAGTTGCTTGAGGACAAGCAACAGTGTAAGTTTAGTGTTGTGATGATCGGATATTTTATATGCTTTTTGGGGTTAATTTCATATAGTTTTTAGTGTGATTTAGTTAGTTTTTAGTTTATTTTCAGTAGCTTTTAGGCAAAATTCATATTTCTGGACTTTACTATGAGTTTGTGTATTTTTCTGTGATTTCAGGTATTTTCTGGCTGAAATTGAGGGAGCTGAGCAAAAATCTGATTCAGGCTGAAAAAGGACTGCTGATGCTATTGGATTCTGACCTCTCTGCACTCAAAATGAATTTTCTGGAGCTACAGAACTCCAAATGGCGCGCTTTTAATTGCGTTGGAAAGTAGACATCCAGGACTTTCCAGAAATATATAATAGTCCATATGTTTCTCAAGGATAGACGACATAAACTAGCGTTCAACGCCAGTTCCATGCTGCTGTCTGACGTCCAGCGCCAGAAACAAGTTACAAAGTGGAGTTCAACGCCAGAAAAGGATCCAAAGCTGGCGTTGAACGCCCAAAATAGCCCTATGCACGTGATTAGCTTAAGTCTCAGCCCCAGCACTCAGCATCCTTGAGAATTCGGAAAGTCTAAACCTTTTCTGTGGTATTCCTAGTAGGATTCTGGGATTGGATGACTGTGACGAGCTTCAAACTCGCGAGTGCTGGGCGTAGTGACAGACGCAAAAGGATAGCGAATCCTATTCCGGTATGATCGAGAACCTACAGATGATTAGCCGTGCGGTGACAGCGCACTTGGACCCTTTTCACTGGAAGGATGGACGGTAGCCATTGACAACGGTGATCCACCAACATACAGCTTGCCATAGGAAGAATGTGCGTGCGTGAAGAAGAAGATAGGGAGAAAGCAGAGATTCAAAAAGGCATAGCATCTCCAAAACTCCAACATATTCTCATCTACTGCATAACAAGTAACCTTTAATTCATGCTCTCTTGTTCATTTGCAAGTCAATTGATAACCACTAATTAATATCTTGACTAAGAGTTGCAAGATAACCATAGCTTGCTTCAATCCAATAATCTCCGTGGGATCGACCCTTACTCACGTAAGGTATTACTTGGACGACCCAGTGCACTTGCTGGTTAGTTGTGCAGAATTACATAGTGTGAAGTAATTTTCGTGCACCAATGTCACATATCCAAACACCAAAACCCAGATTCTACTCTAGTGTGAGAAGGGATTTCAAGCATGGTTTCATGTTTCCTTTCTCAAGGTTCCCATGAAACCCAATTGCATTCAATCTCTTTCCCAAGATAATTGAATACTAAGAATTAAGAACGAAATTCCTTCTAGCAAATCAAAGAAAAGATGAAGAGAAGAAGAATTTCACTATTATCAATCCATCAAGTACAACAGAGCTCCCTCTCTCAATGAGAGGGAAGTTAGCTACTCATAGCTCAAAAAGTACTCAAAAGTGAAGTGTAAAAGTGGATTTAAAACTGACTGCTTAATCCCCTTTCTTCAGTACTCCTTGGGGGTATTTATACTACTCCTAGTAAAATAAAAGAATTACAAAAGTGAAAAAGGAAAATTACATTTTGGAGGGAAAAGAAAACACTCAATAAGCATGACTTCTTAGCTGGCGTGTGGCTGGCGCTTCTCTGGCGTGTCACGTGCCCTTCATTTCCAGCTTGGCGTGCCACGCCTACTCCTTCAAGTGGCACGCTCGTCCTTCTCTCAACCTTGGCGTCCCACGCCTTCGAACTCAAGTGGCACGCCATAGTGGATTTCTTGTGTTGGCGTGCCACGCCTTCGAACTCAAGTGGCACGCCCCTTGCCTTTCTCACTTCTCTTTGCCTCTGGAAACTTGTACTGGCGTGCCACGCCAAGGTCTGGTGTGCCACGCCCTTGCTTCATGCTTGGCTAGGCTTCTCTGGAAAGTTGAACTAGCGTTGCACGGTCTGGCATGCCACGCCCTTTTTGTGAGTGAGTGGTTCCTCTGTTTGGCGTGCCACGCCACGAGCTCAAGTGGCACGCCCCAATGCTTCTCTCTTGAATGACACTGGCGTGCCATGCCTGGTTGCTCAAGTGGCACGCCTAAATGAAGAATAGTGAATGGCGTGCCACGCCTTCGATACCAAGTGGCATGCCCTATGTAATTGGCCTCCTTCATCCTCTCTGGAATCTTATACCAGCGTGCCACGCCTAGAGGCTGGCGTGCCACGCCCATGATCTTGTCTTGGTTCTAGTAGTTGGCGTGCCACGTCTCAGTCTTCAAGTGGCACACCATGGTGAAATGCTAAGGTTGGCGTGCCACGCCTTCGATACCAAGTGGCACGCCCAGTCCTTGCTTTTGATCCTTTGTGCATTGGCGTGCCACGCCTGGTTGCTCAAGTGGCACGTCCAGTCTTCAATTGCCTTCAACCCCTTCTCTGGATTGTTGTACCAGCGTGCCACGCCATGCTGCTCAAGTGGCACGCCCATGGATTTGTGAACTCTTCAAGCTTGGCGTGCCACGCCTGGGTTCTCAAGTGGCACGCCCAAGTGACTTCTTGGGGCTGGCGTGCCACGCCTTCGTCACCAAGTGGCATGCTATAGTGAAGGTTCTTCTTGGAATAGTGAGTTGGCGTGCCATGCCCCTTTGCTCAAGTTGCAAGCCCATAGTAGTTGATGGGTCAGGCGTGCTACGCTCATCTTGGCGTGCCACGCCCCTTTTGTGTCCTCCATTGTAGCTCTCTGGAATTTTGTATTAGCGTGCCACGCCTAGTCTCTGGCGTGCCACGCCCACATGCATGCTTGAACTTCTTTTCTGGACTTTAGTACTGGCGTGCCACGCCAGTGCATTTTTGTGGCGTTTGCTTCAAGTGGCACGCCAGTTTTACACGCCCAGCTTCTTGTTTGTCTTCCACCCAATTTTTGTTGCTTTTCTCACCTGAAATTCAGCACAACTCATCTCAAAGTAGTGTACCATAATATTCATCAAATAATGCATGAATTTTATTGATCAAATGGGATTTATGCTCTTTTATGGTCTTCTTTATGCAAGAAAGAAGGGTAGATGATGCAAGTCATCACTCGCGAGAGCCGGAAACAAGGGATTGAGCTTCGAACCCCTCACCGGAAGTGTTTGCACTCTATTCGCTCGGTGTATAGGGTTGACCACTCAATCCTCCCCTACTTCAAGCTCTTCCAAAATTTTTTCTTCCTCTAATCACTCAACAATTGTTCTATGTATGCATACATATATCATGAGGTCTTTCCTTAGGTTGTAATGGGGTTAGGGTTAAGGTAGGGTTATATATTTGGCTAAGTGGGCTAAAAATTGAATCCTTTGATTAACTTAAGCTCCACTCCTATCCTATATAACATCCTATACAATTATGTACTAACCTAACTACCCATTCCTCACTCTTTCACATACTCATGCATTTACTTTTGATCATTATACATATGCATTGATTTGTCTTTAAGCCTTACTTTGGGGCATTTTGTCCCCCCTTTTTTTTCTTTTCTTTTCTTGCTTTGTTTGTTTGTTTCTTCTCTTTTTTTTTTCTTTCATTATGCCTTTATCTTCTCTTTTTGTTTTGTCATTTCTTTCGTTTTCTCCCTTTTTTTCTTATCAACGCATATGGTCTACTGATACGCAAAAACTGTCTCTCGACAAATTTCCTTCCGGCAAGTGCACCGGATTGTCGTCAAGTAAAAACTCACTATAGAGTGAGGTTGAATCCCACAGAGATTGGTAGATCGAGCAATTATAACTGAAGAATGGTGGTAGTTGAGCGAAATCAGAATTTAATTGGAATTACAGAAAGTAAAATCGGTGGGAAACTTAAATTGCAGAAAATTTAAGGAATAGAGAATTAAATTGCAGGGAATTAAAGTGCAGAAGCTTAAATTGCAAGAAAGTAAATGGGAATGGGGATTTAGCATGAAATTAAAGAAGCAGAATATAAAAGAATGGGTAGATCAAAGAATGGGGAATTCATTGGGTTCAGGAGATGTATAATTCTCTGGATCAAATTCATTTTCATCTCGTCCACAATCAACGCATTCATTGTTTTCTTTGGCAATCTTAAGTGATTGGATCCCAATTCCTTGGCTCACCAATCTCTCTAAGCATGAACAATTGCCCAATTCCTTGATTTAAGTGCTCATGGGAAGAGATGAAGTTTGGTCACTGATTATAACCACACAAATTCATAGATCAAAGTATTGGTAGGATTACATGTCACTATATCCATCCAAATCCCAACCTAATCAAATGTGAGAAAGCAATTGTAGCATGATCTTCTCATAGCTCTCCCAAGGTTCTGAGGAGATCCAATTATGAATAGTTTCTATTCCAAGATAACTATCCAATTAGATTAAGAACGAACGCTTTCTAGTAGAATCAAGAGAAAAGAAAGAAGAAGAAGAATGAAAACTAGAATTGATCTATTGAATCTACACAGAGCTCCCTAACCCAATGAAAGGAGTTTAGTTGTTCATAGCTCTCAAATTGCAAAATGGAATTGACAGATACATTCTGAAAATCAAAGTGTAGTAAGTAAGAAAAACTCTCCAAAAAAATATCTCCCCCCTCCGAGGTCCCCGTCTAACTTAAATTCTAAGCTATTTATACACTTTCTTCCATTGATCTTCAAGCCTCGAATTGGACTTTTGGCCTTGATGGAATTGGGTTAAAGATGGCTCTAATTGGTTGTTCTTTTGTGTCGAGAAGAGATCTGTTCAAAATTTGGAACTCTGATGCTTCACGTTTGAGTCAATGTTTGAGGGCCAACGTTGACTAAAATGCCACTTTGAATCAGACTAGCAAAAACCAGAAAGCTTGCTGTCATTGGCGTTTGACTCAACGTTGGAGGGCCAATGTTAGCTGATCCGCACGTACGCATACCATGAGCTTCCACGCAAAAGGCCAAAAATGCTCATCCACGCGTACACGTACTGTGCGCGTGCGCGTGGATGCAAAATTTTCATTTTCCAGATTTAAAACAAGGTAGGGGACGTTGGAGGTAGCGTTGGACCTCCAACGTTCCCTCCAATGTTGGCATTTTGGCGCGTACGCGTACTGTGTGCTTAGGCGCCTGATAAACCACTATTTTATGGTTTATATTGTGTTTAATTGTGTGGTTTTGTCATGATCCTTGCCTACTTATTCATCAATTTAGCATGCATTTAGATTTCCTTCCTAAATTCAGTACATGCTTGAAAATTGCTTCCTAGAGACTTTAATTATTCACTTTTAATTCTCCTTTATTCCATTCGATGCCGTGATCTGTGTGTCAAGTGTTTCAGGCCCCATAGGGCATGAATGAGATGGAGATTGGAAAGGAAGCTAGCAAAAATGGAAGGAACACAAGAAATTGAGGAGATAACCAGCGAGAAGTGACGCGGTCGCATGGCTCACGCGACCGCGCGAAGGAGCGCAAATCGCAGTGACGCGGCCGCAGGGCTTGCGCGGCCGTGCGGATTGGAAAGCACAGGCGACATGGTAGTGTAGACGACGCGAACGCGTGGAGAGGAAAAAGCGCAAGCGACGCGATCGCGTGACATGTGCGATCTGCATAATCTGCAGAATCCACTGGGGGCAATTTTGGACCTTATTCCGGCCCAGTTTTCGGCCCGGAACAGCAGACTAGAGTCAGAGAATATGCAGAAACAACGGATTCATTCATTCAGTAGTTTTAGATCTAGTTTTTCACTCTCTTAGGTTTTTCTCTCTAGTTTTAGGATTTTAATTTTCAATTGATCTTAGCATTGGAACATTGAGAAGAGTTATTTCCTCATCAAGACACTATCATTCTAGTTTGTTCTCTTAACTTGGTTTTAATCTTCCATGTTCTTTGTTATGTTCAATTTTGTCATTCAGATACTTTTATGATTATTTAATGCAAGGATTATTTCTTTTTAATTCAATTTCAATATCAATAATCATGTCTTCTTTTAATTTCCTTTCATGTGCCATGGATTCTTTATTTACAATGCGTGAGTAATTCCCATATTTGATGGGAGTCGATTAAAAGGAACTCTTGAGTTGGAAGGATTGAAAGAAAATTTGTAATTGGGTTAAATGTTGGATTGCTATCTTGTCACCGACGCCAATCCCTTTGAACTAAGTGGGTTGCAACTTGTGAACAGATCTGGCATTCCCACTTGTTTGACTTTCCTTTATCTAGTAAAGGATAACCAAACAGAACAACCATTAATTACAAATTAATCTTACAATCACACCTTATTTATTTGCATTTTATTTAATTTTGCTACTATGAGCTGCATGTTTCTTCTGTCAAATGACACGTTCACTTCCTGATCCACGCTTGCTAATATTCGATCCTGAAATTGAAAGGACAATTTCACGAATAAAGCGAGAACAGCGTAGGTTAGTGATGAGCGGATATTTTATACGCTTTTTGAGGTTAATTTCATATAATTTTTAGTATGTTTTAGTTAGTTTTTAGTTTATTTTCATTAGTTTTTAGGAAAAATTCATATTTCTGGACTTTACTAAGAGTTGTGTGTTTTTCTGTAATTTCAGGTATTTTTCTGGCTGAAATTGAAGGAGCTGAGCAAAAATCTGATTCAGGCTGAAAAAGGACTGCTGATGCTGTTGGATTCTGATGTGACAGAGCATTTGGACCATTTTCACAAGAGGAGGGGATGTAACCATTGACAACGGTGATGCCCCAACACACAGCTTGCCATAGAAGGACGTGCGTGCGTGAATCAGAGAACAGAGAAAAGCAGAGATTCAGAAGACAAAGCATCTCCAAAACTCCAACATATTCTCCTTTACTGCATAACAAGTAACTTTTAACCCATGCTCTCTTGTTCATTCGCAATTCAACTGATAAATATAATTAACTTCCTGACTAAGAATTGCAAGGTAACCATAGATTGCTTCAAACCAACAATCTCCGTGGGATTCGACCCTTACTCACGTAAGGTATAACTTGGACGACCCAGTGCACTTGCTGGTTAGTGGTACGAGTTGTGAAAAGTGTGATTCACAATTCGTGCACCAAGTTTTTGGCGCCGTTGCCGGGGATTGTTCGTGTTTGGACAACTGACGGCTTATTTTGTTACTTAGATTAGGAAAAATTTCTCTTTTTAGTTTAGAGTCTCTTATTGTTGTCGTGTTAGAATTTTAGAATCCTTATTTTCCTTTTCTTAAAATCTTTTTCAAAAGAAAAAAATAATTTTTATATTAAATCTTGTGCCAAACTTTAAGTTTGGTGTTTTCTTATTGATTTTTCTGTGTTTTTCGAAAATTTTAGTTTGGGTTTCTAAAAATTTTAAGTTTGGTGTTCTTCCTTCATGTGCTTGTGTTCTTGTGAGTCTTCAAAGTGTTCTTGAGTTTTCCTTGTGTCGTGATCTTAAAATTTTAAGTTTGGTGTTCCTTGGTGTTTTCCCTCCAAAATTTTCGAAAATAAGGAGCATTAGATCTAAAAATTTTAAGTCTTGTGCTATTTTATTGTTTTTCTCTTTCCTCACTAAATTCAAAAATATCTTTTCTCTCTAATTTTAAAACAAATTTTCGAAAATCATTTTTTAAAAAAAACATTTCAGATTTTTTTTTGATACAGTTGCCAGGAATCAGCATCTGTACCTAAGCAGTGACCCTTCCATGAAAGAAGAGGTTAAAATAGTAACTGCTGAACTCAGTCCTGTGAAACAACCTGCTGAATTCAATCAGCAATTGGATTTTCTAACAAAGCAATTAGCTGAATTCAAGGATAAACTACAAGAGACAAGGATGGCTAATATAATTGTGGAAGAACAATTGAAGCAAACCAAGCAGCAGCTGTCAAGACAAATAACAGAAGAATGCAAGCAGTTCAATTAAGAAGTGGGAAAACATAACATACCCCACTTCAAGGCAGCAAAGAGCTAAGGAATGAGCAAACCACCCAAAATTCACCTGAGGACAGTAAGAGCCCAGGGAAAAGTAATTCTGGCGTTAAAACGCCAGAAATTTGGTGGAAGGCTGGCGCTGAACGCCCAGACCCTGCCCAAGACTGGCGTTCAACGCCAGTAACAAGCAAGGACTGGCGTTCAACGGCAGAAACAAGCAAGGATCTGGCATTGAACGCCCAAAATGGGCAAGATCTGGCGCTGAACCTACAGCAACTAATGTTGAAGAATATAAAGCCAAGATACCTTATCCTCAAAAACTCCGGAAAGAGGAGCAGGATAAGCAATTTGCTTGCTTTGCGGATTATCTCAGGACTCTTGAAATAAAGATTCCATTTGCAGAAGCACTTGAGCAAATACCTTCTTATGCCAAGTTCATGAAAGAGATCTTGAGTCATCAAAAGGATTGGAGAGAAACAGAAAGAGTTCTCCTCACTGAAGAATGCAGTGCAGTTATTCTGAAAAGCTTTCCTGAGAAGCTTAAAGACCCTGGGAGTTTTCTGATACCATGCATATTAGAAGGTCAATGCACCAAGAGTTTGAGCTAATGTGTGATGCCAGTGATCACGCCATTGGTGCAGTGTTGGGACAGAGGCATGACAAGCTTCTGCACGTCATTTATTATGCTAGTCGCGTTCTATATGATGCCCAGAAAAATTACACAACCACAGAAAAAGAATTACTTGCAGTGGTTTACGCCATTGACAAGTTCAGATCATACTTAGTAGGATCAAAAGTGATTGTGTATACTGATCATGCTGCTCTTAAATATCTACTCACAAAGCAAGATTCAAAACCTAGGCTCATCAGATGGGTGTTGCTTCTGCAAGAGTTTGATATAGAAATAAGAGACAGAAAAGGGACAGAGAACCAAGTTGCCGATCATCTATCCCGGATAGAGCCAGTAGAAGGGACGCCCCTCCCCTCTCTTGAGATCTCTGAGACTTTTCCGGATGAGCATTTATTTGCCATTCAGGAAACAGCATGGTTTGCCGATATTGCAAACTATAAAGCTGCAAGGTTCATACCCAAGGAGTACAACAGGATACAAAAGAAGAAATTAATTACTGATGCAAAGGACTACTTGTGGGATGAACCTTATCTCTTTAAGAGATGCGCAGACGAAATAATCCGTAGGTGTGTGCCTAGAGAAGAAGCACAGAGGATCCTGTGGCATTGCCATGGATCTCAATATGGAGGCCATTTCGGAGGTGAGCGAACAGCCACCAAGGTCCTCCAATGTGGCTTCTATTGGCCCACACTCTATAAAGATTCCTGAGAGTTTGTACGTAACTATGACAGTTGCCAAAGAGCTGGTAATTTGCCTCATGGTTACGCCATGCCTCAACAAGGAATCTTGGAAATTGAGTTGTTTGACGTATGGGGAATTGACTTCATGGGACCTTTCCCACCATCATACTCAAACACTTATATTCTGGTGGTAGTTGACTATGTATCAAAATGGGTTGAGGCCATTTCCACACCCACCAATGATACTAAAACAGTGCTGAAGTTCCTCCAGAAACATATCTTTAGCAGGTTTGGTGTCCCTAGAGTACTAATCAGTGATGGGGGCACTCACTTCTGCAATAAACAGCTTTACTCTGCCATGGTTCGGTATGGAATTCTACATAAGGTGGCTACTCCATATCATCCACAAACTAATGGGCAAGCTGAAGTCTCTAACAGAGAATTAAAGAGAATCCTAGAACGGACAGTAAGTACCCGTAGAAAGGATTGGGCACGGAGCTTGGATGATGCTCTGTGGGCTTACAGAACAGCATTCAAGACCCCTATAGGGACCTCTCTATACCAACTTGTGTATGGTAAGACATGTCATCTGCCCGTAGAACTGGAACATAAAGCCTATTGGGCAACCAGATTCCTAAACTTTGATGCCAAATTAGCAGGAGAAAAAAGATTGCTCCAGCTAAATGAGCTAGAGGAGTTTAGATTCACAGTTTTTGAAAATGCCAAGCTTTATAAAGAGAAATAAAAAAAGTGGCATGACAGAAAGCTGTCATCTA
>NC_029787.2:77852472-77877039 GCF_000816755.2 Arachis ipaensis
CTTGCTGGGAGGCAACCCAGCCATGGGGCATCAATCCTCCAAGAATTTTGCCCTATTTCTATTTTTATTTTTATTTGTTTATATAGAGTTCATTGATAACAAGGTAAAGAATCAATTGCATAAGTTCACAGGGTTACAGAAGGAATCTGCACGCAAAACAGAGAAAAAGAGCTCACTGGCAAGAAAATGCCAGTAAGAGCCTATTTTGGGCGTTCAGCGCCCAAAAGGGGCAGCCAGTCGGCGCTGAACGCCAGTAAGGATAGCAACCTGGCGTTCAACGCCAGAAAAGGGCAACAATTGGGCGTTGAACGCCCAGGAGATCAGCATTTGGGCGTTGAACGCCCAAAACAGGCAGTGTTTGGGCGTTCAAACGCCAGGATGATGGGGAGGAGGCAAAATTCATTTTTCTTCATATTTTTCATTCAAATCTTGATTTGAATACTTCAACTCATGATTTCTTGCAGAAACATGTTAAGAACCCTGATTTTTAAAATCCCTAATTTCTAAAAACCCCACCTTAAAAATATCAAATACATCTTAATCCATAAGCGCAAACCCTCTTTGCAAATTCAATCCAACTCTTTTCAAATCCTTTTAAAAACAAATCTATCTTTTCAACTCATCAATATCTTTTTCAAAATCTCCAATTTATCCTTTTCAAAAAAAATTAATTAAAATCTAGATCTATCTTTTCAAAAATCTTCTCTTATCATATCTTCTATCTTATCTTTTCCAAATCAATCTTTTTTATCATATCTTTATCTCTTTTTTCGAAAACCCACCCTCCCTCCCTTTAAATTTGGGTTCGGCCTCCCTCCCCTTCCATCAACAATTGCACCTAGCTCTCCTTCTATCCGCGATCACTAAGATCATGGCTCCTAAAGGAAAACAACCCACTCCAAGAGGCAAGAAAGAGAGCGTTCCAAAACCACTTTGGAATCAAGGGAAGTTCTTATCTAAAGAACATTCAGACCATTATAACAAAATAATGGGTCTGAGATCAGTGATCCCGGAAGTTAGATTCGATCTGAAAGAAGATGAATATCCGGAGATCCAGGAGCGAATTCGAATCAGGAACTGGAAAGTCCTAGCTAATCCTGAAACGAAAGTAGGAAGGAATATGGTCCAGGAGTTCTATGCTAATATGTGGCAGACTGACAAGCAGAAACTATCTGGAACTGCTTTCTATGAATATCGGACCATGGTCAGAGGAAAGATTGTTCACACCATCCCTGACAAGATCAGAGATCCTAAAGCTACCTCAGCTGAAAGATGATCCAGACTCCTTCAACAGAAGAATGATGAGAATAGACAAGGGCCTGGATAAGATTCTAGAGGACATATGTATCCCTGGAGCCAGGTGGACCACCAACACAAAGGGTGTCCCAAATCAACTCAAGAGAGAGGATCTCAAACCAGTCGCCAGAGGATGGCTGGACTTCATTGGGCATTCTCTGTTGCCCATTAGCAACCGTTCTGAAGTCACAGTTAAAAGAGCAGTGATGATCCATTGCATCATGATGGGAAAAGAAGTGGAAGTTCATCAGCTGATCTCAGCTGAATTCTACAAAATTGCTAACAAAAATTCTAAAGAGGCCAGGTTGGCTTATCCAAGCGTGATTTCTCTGCTCTGCAAGGACGCCGGGTAAGGATGGGAATAACTGAGTATATCTCAGTTGAGAAACCAATCACCAAAGCATCAATGGAAAAATAACAAGCCCAATAAAATTTCGAGTTTTAATAAGAGAAATTCTAATTAGTTACGTGTGGTGGCAATACTTTCTGTCTTCTGAATGAATGCTTGAACAGTGCATATGTCTTTTGAATTTGTTGTTTAAGACTGTTAGATATGTTGGCTCTTGAAAGAATGGTGAACATGAGACATGTTATTGATAATCTGAAAAATCACAAAAAAATGATTCTTGAAGCAAGAAAAAGCAGCAAAAAAAAAAAAAAGAAAAGCAGAAAAAGCCAATAGCCCTTAAAATCAAAAGGAAAGGGTAATAAAAAGTATCCCAAGGCTTTGAGCATCAGTGGATAGGAGGGCCTAAGGGAATAAAATCCTGGCCTAAGCGGCTAAATCAAGCTGTCCCTAACCATGTGCTTGTGGCGTGAAGGTGTCAAGTGAAAACTTGAGACTGAGCGGTTAAAGTCAAGGTCCAAAGTAGAAAGAAGAGTGTGCTCAAAATCCACGAACATGTGTCTGACAATCACCTCCGTTCTACATCAGATTGAATGAATATCTCTTAGATTCCTTAATCAGAATCTCTGTGGTATAAGCTAGATTGATGGCGGCATTCATGAGAATTCGGAAAGTCTAAACCTTGTCTGTGGTATTCCGAGTAGGATTCAGGGATTGAATGACTGTGAGGAGCTTCAAACTCACGAGTGCTGGGCGTAGTGACAGACGCAAAAGGAGGGTGAATCCTATTCCAGCATGATCGGGAACCTCAGATGATTAGCCGTACTGTGACAGAGCATTTGGACCATTTTCACAAGAGGAGGGGATGTAACCATTGACAACGGTGATGCCCCAACACACAGCTTGCCATAGAAGGACGTGCGTGCGTGAATCAGAGAACAGGGGAAAGCAGAGATTCAGAAGACAAAGCATCTCCAAAACTCCAACATATTCTCCATTACTGCATAACAAGTAACTTTTAACACATGCTCTCTTGTTCATTCGCAATTCAACTGATAAATATAATTAACTTCCTGACTAAGATTCGTGCACCAGTTAGCCTGCTCTGAAGACGTATCTGAAAGTGAATTTGAGGAAGAAACCAGCTCCCGTTCTACTGATTTGGTTGTTTTACGTGCAGAAAACATGGCAGCTAGAAGAGTTACCATTCAGGAGGAAGGAGCTCCTGATTTTACAATGCAACCATTTCAAGCGCATCATCCAGCGGTAGCTATGGATTTTGAAATAAAGACTGCACTGCTAAATTTGATGCCCAAGTTTCATGGCCTACCTGCTCAAGAGCCTATCAAGCACTTGAGAGATTTCCAAGCAGCCTGTTCTACTGTCAGGCGTGATGGCACTGATGAAACTTCAATTCTGCTGAAAGCTTTTCCGTTCTCTCTTGAGGGAAAAGCAAGAGAGTGGTACTACACTCAACCTTTAGCAAATGTATCCAACTGGGATACACTCAGAAAGGAGTTTCTGGAGAAATTCTTTCCATCTGAAGTTACTGATAAACTAAGGAAGGATATCTCTACAATTGTTCAGGATGACAATGAGACTCTCTTTGAATGCTGGGAGCGCTTCAATAATCTTCTGGAAGCATGCCCCCACCACATGATTGACAAGATCGTGCTACTCAGCTATGTCACACAAGGAATGAGGCCCCAGGATAAGACCACATTGGAAAGTGCCAGCAATGGGTCTATGAAGAAGTACAAGACCACTGATGAAGTTTGGCAATTGATCAGTGATTTAGCTGAATCTACTCGGAACCACAGACAGAAGAAAGGCCGTTCAAGGGCCATTGCAGAAGTATCTTCTGGCATAGAGACTGCTGCTCTAAATCAAAGCATCTGTGAGATGACCAACCTGCTGAAGCAGATGCAGTTGAATCAACAAGCTCAGCAAACTCAACCGCAGCAAAACCAACAACTAGTCCCACAAAGAATTTGCGGAATTTGTGCTGATTACAGTCATTACACTGATGAATGCCCGCAGCTCCAACAAGAAGACAACATGGTGGCATCCACTCACAACTTCTATGACCGCCCCAACCAAGGGTACAATCAAAGTGGAAATAATAACCATGGATGGCAGGACAATTCAAACCAGAATTGGAGGGACAACAATAATAGGGGAGGCATAGATAATCAGGGAAATCAGAGGTGGAATAATAACAACAACAAGCAGCAAAATCAACCTTACCGAGCACCTCACTTGAGGCAAAACCAAGGACCACCGAACAATCAGCAGCAAACCTCTCAATTTACTCATTCTTCTGTATCTTCTAATGAAGATTTATTACAAGCTTTTGAGAAAAGACAATTGGCCATAGAAAATACCATCGTGAACAATATTAACGCCAGTCTGAATGGTTTCACCTCTACTCTGCAAGCTTTTATGTCACAGCTTAGTTCAGCACAAAATTCCAGTAACCAACCTTCAAGCACCACTGGAATCCCCTCTCAACCATTACCCAATCCAAAAGGAGGCATTAATGCCATCACCCTGAGATCCGGAACCACACTGCAGGAGAGGAATCAGGAGGAACCAAGCTCACCAGAATACGCCTCAGCTAAAGAGGTGGTGGAAATCGAAGATGTTGAAGAGGAAGAGGATATACAGGACATAGTTGAAGAAGAGATAGCTCAACCACAGGAAGAAGCACAAAAAGGCACAGGCACCAAAGAAAACACTACTCCCATTCCATTTCCACAACTTGCAAGGAAGCCCAGGAAGCAGCTGGAACCTGATCCTAAAATGGTAGAAATATTCAAAAAGGTTGAGGTAACTGTTCCCCTTTTTGATGTTATTCAGCAGGTACCTAAATATGCAAAATTTCTAAAAGACTTATGTATCCATAAAGACAAAATTAATGAATTAGAAACTATTCCTTTAGGTAGTTCTATATCTGCTTTAATGGGAGGATTACCTGAAAATGTAGTGATCCAGGTCCTTGCATAGTTAGTTGTACTATTGGTGGTGTAGTAATTTATGATTGCATGTGTGATTTAGGAGCATGTGTCAGTATAATGCCTTTGTCTATATATGATGTTTTAAGGCTCCCTCCCTTAAAAAGGTCGGCAGCTCGTTTTGTGTTAGCAGATAAAAGCATTATTACAGTGGCTGGAGTTGCTGAAGATGTTTTGGTGAACATTAAAGGGCTCACATTTCCCACTGATTTTTATATCTTGGAGATGCCCCATAATGATTCAGATAATCCATCATCAATCCTACTTGGAAGACCATTCCTGAAGACATCACAATTCAAATTAGATGCTTTTTCAGGAACATACTCCTTTGAAATAGATGGCCGCATAGTAATGTTCAATCTGAATGGAGTCATTGACAACCCCCCAAGGATAGGAGTGGTAATCAAAATTTAGTAGCGGACCACTTGAGTCGCCTTGAACATATTAAGGATGATTCTACTCCTATAGATGATAATTTTCCTTTTGACAACCTGCAAGCAGTATCTGAGGTAGTCCCTTGGTACGCACCTATTGCTAATTATTTAGTTAGCCACACATTTCCTCCACATTTCTCTAAACATCAAAGAGACAAGCTGAAAAGCGAGTCTAAATATTATATATGGGATGACCCATATTTATGGAGATGTGGCGCTGACCAGATAATTAGACGATGTGTACCTCAATCAGAATTCCAGTCCATTTTAGAGGCCTGTCACTCATCTGAGAGTGGAGGACACTTTGGCCCTTAAAGAACAGCTAGAAAGATCTTAGACTGCAGATTCTGGTTGCCTACTCTTTTTAGAGATGCTGCTGAGTTTTGTAAATCTTGTCACCCATGCCAGAAATTTGGTAACATATCCAGGAGGGATGAGATGCCTCAACAATATATGCTTTTCTGTGAAATTTTTGATGTATGGGGCATTGACTTCATGGGTCCATTTCTAAATTCTAGTGGATATTTTTATATATTGTTAGCTGTGGATTATGTTTCCAAATGGGTGGAAGCAATTCCTACCCGTACTGATGATGCTAACACTATTGTTTCCTTTGTGAGAAGCCATATTATATGCTGCTTTGGATCACCACGAGCGATCGTGAGCGATCAAGGCACCCATTTTTGTAACAGGAGACTAACAGGATTGATGAAGAAGGATGGGATAATCCATAAAGTTGCAACAGCTTACCATCCCTAAACCAATGGGCAAGCCGAGGTGTCAAACAGAGAAATTAAGCGTATCTTGCAGAAGATAGTAAAGTCTCATAGAAAAGACTGGAGCACCAGACTACAAGATGCACTGTGGGCATACAGAACATCATACAAGACACCCGTTGGGATGAGTCCCTTCCGCTTGGTTTATGGAAAAGCTTGCCATCTCCCAGTTGAAATAGAACACAGAGCCTTCTGGGCAGTTAAGGAGTACAACATGGGAATTGAGAGTGCTGGAGCTGAAAGAAAGTTGCAACTGCAGGAACTGGAGAACCTTCGCCTGGAAGATTATGAGAACTCCAGAATATACAAGGAAAAGATGAAAGCTGTGCATGATCAAAACATCAAGAAGAAAGAATTTAGTTTTTCTTCTTTAATAACTCTTCTCTTTATTAGTACTTCCGTGCTCTTTCATATGCATGTTTTTATATTTCTTTTAAAAAAATTTTTTTTTCTTTCGCCGCGCGACGTGATCGCACCAGCGACGCGTCCGCGTGGCAGGGGGAGTAATGAAAAATAAAAAATAAACAGAAAGTTGCACAGGAGGAGCGCTGGAGTCGTGCCAATGGCACAAATTACTCCACGCAACCGCGTCGCTTGGACATCATGGTCTCCCACGCGACCGCGTGCCTCACGCGGCCGCGTGCCCTGCATTTTCGACGTAAAAGGGTGCACAATGCTATATTGTGCGAGAGTGGTGCTGGATTGGTGCTGGAAGCACAATCCTTGTCACGCGACCGCGTCGCCGACGCGGCCGCGTCAATTATTCTCTGACGCACACTCACGCGATCGCGTCCCCTTCCCTGACGCGTGCCCACGCGAACGCGTGCCCCAGGCGGCCGCGTCGCATGCTCTGCCCTGCTAAACCTCAATTGCCAAATTATCTTATCTTTCTTTCCTCCAAATCCTAATTTTTTCTTTTCCCTCCTTCTTTCTTCTTCCCCCCTTCCCCCTTCTATCTCACCTTTCACTCTCTATCTCTCTCACCCCCATTAACAAGGTTTTACCTTTTTCTTCCTTCTTCTCTTTTCTATCATTCTTATTATATTATGTATATATTATTATTTTCTTTTTCTTTTCTTTTTCTTTTCAAACTTCTATTTTTCTTTATCATTCTTTTCCCTTTTTACATGGTGTTAGAAAATTTTTGAGTCATTATCCCTCATTATATGCTTGTGACTTGTTACAATTCAATTGACAATTATTACTTTTAAGGGATTGCTTGCATGTTCAATTTCATACTTTTTATATCTTGTTTAACATGCACGCCATGTGTTTGTGAAAATACCCATATAGCATTATGTACTTCTCTATGTTACTATACTATTCAATGCTTGCTTTTCACAACTTTCCCTTATTATATTGTTAATTGAATTCAATTGTCAATACAAACGTGATAGTTTGTTACAAAGTAATGCTTGGTCTACGCTACTCATGTCTTTGCCTGCATGCCAATAAACCTCTTGCATTCCTTTGTCCTACATGCACTTGCTATATTTCCATTAATGAGCTTTTCACATGTAATCCGGACCATGTGTTAATGCCATTTATCTTTATCGTGCATTGACTATCACTTACAATACCCTCTCCCTTGCTCTATCTCTTGGAATTTAATTCCCTTTCTCTTCCCTTCTTTCAGGATGGCCACCAAGAAAGGAAAAGAGAAAGCTACTTCCAAACCACCAGCAAGAAGAGGAACTAAAAGAGCATTAGTGGCAGAGCCTTCTTCAACCACAGTCAAGCCCTCGACAAAAAGAGTTAAGAGGATAATAAAGGTTGATGACAAGGAGAAAGCCTTTCCAGCAAAGGACTCTGCGCGATTTCTCAATCGCTACTGTGAGCAGATGTTCCCTATCCTAGCAGAAAGGAACTATAACAATGAATACCTTCTTATCCTCCCGTCCAATATTGCCACCTTTGTTGAGCCGCAAATTGAGCGAAGACAATGGGGTTTCCTACGGAAACAGCCAAGGCAGGTCAATCTTTCTTGGGTAGTTGAGTTCTACTCCAACTTCTACATACCAACCCTGCAGTCTGTTTATGTCCGGCAGAAATAAGTCTCCATCACAGAAGAGGCCATTCAGCAAGTTCTGAGTCTTCCTCCTATTCCTGTAGGAATGGACGCTTTTCAAGAAGCCACCCTTCAACGCCAGAGATACCAATTTGACTGGGACTCCGTTCTCGGAGTCATTGCATTACCTGGCAGCCGTTGGATCTACGGATACCACCGTACCCGCCCTAAGGAAATCTTGGCTTCCGCACTTACCTTGGAGGCCCGCATATGGGCACAGACACTACAAGCCAGCCTACTGAGCCAGTTGAAGATATTCCTTCTTCAACACCACAAGCATCTACAACTGAGAAATTGCTCCACCAGATAATCGAACGGTTGGATCGGCATGAACTGAAAGCTAAGGTGAGAGAGCGCCGTAACGAGCGCCGATTCAAACACCTCAAGGAGCTACTCAAGGGACGCTTCAGAGACTCAGACACCCCGGACTCCACTTCCTTTACTAGCACTGGGAGCCATGATGGTCCCGACTGTGGAGATATTGCTACCAGCCCACCCCTGTTCCTGACAGATGGCACCGAGGACGGTGCAAAGCCTTAAGTGTGGGGAGGTCGGTCAGTACCTGACTTCCGGAGGTAAATTCTCTTCTCTGGCACCAATAATTAGGATATTTTAGTTAGATTTTCTTTCTTTTATAAAATAGAATAAACTGCATAGGTTAGAATAGTTGCATGCATGTTCTACTTGATTGAAAAGACAATAAGTTTCTTTTAAAAATCTATCTTTGGAATAAAATTTCACTAATTTTTCAAAATTTTTATGATAAATCTGCTTGAGTTGTATTTGGAACATGATGTTTGAGCTAAAGAACACACAACCTGTGAAAGATTTGAGCCTTTATGTATGGTTACATTATTTAACCATAATCATTTTATTCTTGTGTGTTTACTTCTCTATGATTGTAATCTATATTTTGTTTTATCTTATATGTCCAATATTTATTATATTTACATGCTTGCACATGATTGAGGCCATTATTTGTTTAAACTCACTTATCCAAATCAAGCCTACCCTTCTCAATTACCTTTGTTAATCACTTTGAGCCTTTAAAACCCCATTTGTTCTATATTTTACCACATTACTAACCTTAAGCTGAAAAATAATTGCATATCCCAAATTGAATCTTTGGTTAGCTTAAGATAGAATTGTGTATGCTAGTTAAGTATGGGAAATTGTGGGAACAAAAGTTGTTGAGGGAATGTGTCATGAAAATTTAAAGGGAATTTGGATACCTACTCATGTGAATATATGAGAATGAAAAATCTATGTGCAATAATAAGCTTTATTTATTTAATAAAAAAAATCAATAAATAAGGGGACAAAAATTACCTCAATGTTAAATTTAGAATTCAAATATCAATGTACATATGATAGAATCAAAATACAAAATTGAAACATGAGTATGGGTTGAAAAAAGGGAATTATGGGTAGCTAAGCATGAATTTAAAAGTATATAGAATATATGTATATTAGGTGAGAGCTTAGGTTAATTAAAGATTCAATTTATAAAGCTCACTTAGCCATATGTATATCCTTACCTGCACCTTGGCCCCATTACAACCCTGAAAAGACCTCATGATGTTTGCATTAGTATATTAACTGTTGTTGATTGGTTAAGAGAAAAACAAAAGTTAGAAAACATGACTAGAGAAGAATAGAGTGATTACCCTATACACTAGAGATTAGAGCGTACATACATTATCACTGAGGGTTCAGTGCTTGAATTTTCATGATTCCTGCTTTCATAAGCTATCTTCTTGCACTTTTATCGGTTTTATTGTATGATGATAGAATTAGTGGAATTTGATTTGTAACTGTTTTGAAAGGCTTATTTACTTTTGATCAAGTGGACAATAATCATATAGTTGCATTTATTTATATACGTAGGATTGCATTGCATTTCATGAGTTTCTGCATGTTCATACTTATTTCCTTGTCTCCTTCAATTTAGCATGAGGACATGATAATTTTTAATTGTGGGGAGATTGATAAACCACTATTTTATGGTTTATATTGTGTTTAACTGTGTGGTTTTGTCATGATCCTTGCCCACTTATTCATCAATTTAGCATGCATTTAGATTTCCTTCCTAAATTCAATACATGTTTGAAAATTGCTTCCTAGAGACTTTAATTATTCACTTTTAATTCTCCTTTATTCCATTCGATGCCATGATTTGTGTGTCAAGTGTTTCAGGCCCCATAGGGCATGAATGAGATGGAGATTGGAGAGGAAGCTAGCAAAAATGGAAGGAACACAAGAAATTGAGGAGATAACCAGCGAGAAGTGACGCGGTTGCATGGCTCACGCGACCGCGCGAAGGAGCGCAAATCGCAGCGACGCGGCCGCATGGCTTGCGCGGCCGCGCGGATTGGAAAGCACAGGCGACGCGGTAGCGTGGACGATGCAAACGCGTGGAGAGGAAAAAGCGCTAGCGACGCGTTCGCATGGACGACGCGATCGCGTGACATGTGCGATCTGCATAATCTGTAGAATCCGCTGGGGGCGATTTTGGACCTTATTCTGGCCCAGTTTTCGGCCCGAAACAGCAGACTAGAGTCAGAGAATATGCAGAAACAACGGATTCATTCATTCAGTAGTTTTAGATCTAGTTTTTCACTCTCTTAGGTTTTTCTCTCTAGTTTTAGGATTTTAATTTTCAATTGATCTTAGCATTGGAACATTGAGAAGAGTTATTTCCTCATCAAGACATCATCATTCTAGTTTGTTCTCTTAACTTGGTTTTAATCTTCCATGTTCTTTGTTATGTTCAATTTTGTCATTCAGATACTTTTATGATTATTTAATGCAAGGATTATTTCTTTTTAATTCAATTTCAATATCAATAATCATGTCTTCTTTTAATTTCCTTTCATGTGCCATGGATTCTTTATTTATAATGCGTGAGTAGTTCCCTTACTTGATGGGGAGTTGATTAAAAGGAACTCTTGAGTTGGAAGGATTGAAAGAAAATTTGTAATCGGGTTAAATGTTGGATTGCTATCCTGTCACCGACGCCAATCCCTTTGAACTAAGTGGGTTGCAACTTGTGAACAGATCTCTCATTCCCACTTGTTTGACTTTCCTTTACCTAGTAAAGGATAACCAAACGGAACAACCATTAATTATAAATTAATCTTACAATCACACCATCAATGATAGAGATTCCAACCAATCAATTCCCAGTCAAGGCTTTTATTTATATTATTTAAATTCCTCAATTTAATTCCCAATTTACCTAGCTCAACTTCTTGGAACATCTAATTAATAAAACAGCACACTTTTCTGCAACTCGTTGGGAGACGACCTGGGACTTAAAACTCCCAGTAATTTTAATTTAAACTCTTTGTGACATATTTCTAAATTGATAGACAGATTTTCGGTGAGTTAAGAACTATACTCGCAACGTAACCATTTTAATAAATTTTTAATTCACCAGCTTCTGCTTCCCATCAGCGCCCATTGCTTATTTTTTCATCCGCGCATACGCGTCACTGATGCGTACGCGTCGATTCAAAATTTTCCAATCTCAATTCTGGGCTGGGCATTGCGGACGTTGGAGGCAGCATTTGATGCAACATTGGACCTCCAACGTTAGGTTATGGCGCGTACGCGTACCGTGTTCTTCCGCGCAAATGGGTCAAAATTACTCATTTACGCGTACGCGTGATGGACACTTCCGTGCAGATGTCAAAAATTGCTTTTTCATGCGTACACGTCATGGACGTGCACGCGCCACTCAAAAATCTTTCAGCTCCAGAATTGATCATTTTCTCACAAAGTTGGGGTTAATGTTGGACCCCCAACGCCACCTCCAACGTGAACATCAGCCATGTTACAGATAAGTGCTCTGTTTCTCTTCCAACGTTTGAAGCAACGTTGGTGGTCAAACTTAGCCACCAATGTTGCTTTCCCTTCATCCTTTCCATGCTCCTTCTTCAACCTTCCTCCATGCTTTCCTTCACCTATCATCAACCAATGAATACATCAAAGCTTTGCTAAAATCATGAGAATTCTTATCATTCTTAGCATACAAGTAATCATAGCATAAATCCTCATGAAATTGCATCAAATTACTCATGGTTGAATGAATCTAGGCATACATGAATTTTTACCCAATTTGCTTACTTATAGCTCAAGAAAGTGTATAAAATCTATCAAAAACCAAGAAAAAGGCTAGTGAAACTAGCCTAAGATGCCCTGGCATCACAACACCAAACTTAAATCTTGCTTGTCCCTAAGCAAGTACTGAATTATTATGACGAAAGAATGAAACAGAAGGGAGTATTCACATCAGCAAAGCATTATTTCATAGTTGATGGGGTTTTATGCAGAAAATACAGTAGCTAACTTCTTATTGATCTTTAAGCATAGAATGTCTCCCTCAAGCATCAATTAACACAATGCTATGACCTCTTATTATTTACTTATCCTTGGTAATTACTTTTCTTCATTTTCTTTTCCTGTAAACTTTAGCTCAGTGTCATGTCTGTAGCAATTTCTCAACTTATTTGTGCTCAACACATTATTCACTATAGACACTTGGCTCACATTTCTTCTTAGAACATTGATGCCCAACACCTTTTTGGGTTACTAAATGTCTTGTAACTAGGTTGCTCTTGATAATGGACTTTTGGTTGATAATCCCGGGTTAGTTAACCCAAGTTATCAAGTGTTAAAGCACTCCATAGAACCTAATCATCCAAGCAGATCCTAGTACACAGACACCACAGGCATATGTCCTAAGGTCCAAGCTATTGGTGTCTAGCCTTATTATTGCTTTCTTTTGTTTTTGCTGCCACTTTGGCTTCTCTTTTTTTTTTTATATTTATTTTTCTTTTCTCCAAGGACTTTTATTTGCTATGATTCATAGACAGCATGCTAATTTTTACTTTAGAAAGAGAGCAATCTATCCTTTATTCATTATAAGTGAGCTACTACACAATCAAACATATATACCACCACTTACTTATTTCACTACTTGCTTAAAAAAGAACTATTCCACTTCTCGTTCAAACATTTCTTTTATTTAATTGAAAAGACTTAGGAAACAAGACAAGCATTTAACGAGTGATAGTGAAAGCACACACACTTAGGCTAGCATACTTATTGCAAAGATTAAAACATATGGAATGCAAGATGACTAAAACCATAAGTGAATATCAACTAAGACAAACATGTTCTTTCTTTATGGAATGGAATAACAAAGGAGCAAGTCCACCTTTTATTTTTTATCTTGTTTGTCTTTCTTCTTCTTCTTCTCGCTTGCTTGCTTACTACTTTCTCCCTTTATTTTGCCCTTTAGCTTTTGCCAAAATTCAGCTTTCTTCATTGTCTCCTCTACTCTGTTTTCAAGGCCTATTGCTTTATTTATTTCTCTGGCATTCTTTTCCTTGAAGTATTCATCGTAAATTGAAAAAGCTGGGTCCATGCTATGCAGATGTTCCCCAATGTAGTTGAGCTTGATTTGACTATTTATGTTATAGTCAGCTTGAACTCCATACTTTGCATCCTGAAGAGTCATGAACTCCTGGAAAGCTCTCATGTTATCAACTTGGAGTTGGCCCAGCTGGTTGAAAGATTCTTCAAATTGTGAATCTTGCTCTCTTTGCATGACTAGAGATCTTGACTCATAATCTCTCTATTGACTCATCATTCTCAGCTGAAGCTCCTCTTCTTTTTGTTGAGCTCTCATGTACTGTGAATAGAATTCTTCTTGCTTTTCTTGAACTCTCATGTACTGTTCAGAGAGCCTTTCAATTGTTTCTTGCATTCGCCCTATGTCCATGCTATTTTGTGGTTAGAATTGTTGCTCCTCTTCTTATTCTTCTTGTTGCTCTTCTCCTTCCTGTGGTTTTTCTCTCCTTCTCCTCCTTTGTAGTCTTTGACTTTGCTATGCCTCTATGACATTCGTCATTATTTCGAGGGTTATAGGCATGCCTGGATATAGCCATGTTGGGTGCGCATCCTCTAGTGGCACTCTGGCCTTCATGCATAACCTCACAATGGTGCTTGGGTAATAGAGCCAGGCTTTAGCAGAATTTTTCTCTGCAACCTTTTGGATGTCATTTGCAATGATTTCGTGGACTTTTATCTCCCCACCCACCATTATGCAGTGTAGCATGATAGCCCTTTGTTTGTTGACTTCCGAGGTGTTTACTGTGCCAAGAATTGATCTTTTTATCAGCTTATACCACCCTTTTGCTTCAGGGATGAGATCTCCCTTTTTCAAGTACTTGTGCCTCCCTTGATTATCCCTCTCCCAATCCGCATTCACCACACAGATATCACTAGCGATTTCATCATAATCTGGGTTTCCATTTACTCTTTCATGGTACCCTGGCTCATCAAAATGTGCTGACCTAAGTCCTAAGACCTTCATGATGGTCTTTGGACTAAAGTCCACTTCCACTCTTCGTACATAACTCTTGTAAGTTGGGGCTTCATTCATATTAAGCCTTGGGGTGTTAGCATAAAACTCCCTTATGATATTTGCATTAATCCGGGTGATTGGTGAGGTAAGCTCTTCCCATTTTCTCTTTCTAATTTTGGCTTTCATTTCTAGGCACCCGTCATTAGGTAGCTGGAAGGGGACTTCTGGATATATCTTCTTGTCATTCATCCACCCAAGTTGCATTTGATGGTACCATGATCTAAACTTCCATCGATCATGTTTGTTTTCACCTTCTTCAACCATGGGTTCCTTTCCTCTTCTTCTTTTAGAGCTTGAAGAAGAAGCCATGCTTCCCTTGATGGTTGGCCAAGTTGAGGTTAAGGGTTTATGACGAGAATGGGTGAGTGTGACGTACCCTAGGAGGGAAAGTGTTTGAAGTTAAATTGGTGTTAATGAAGCAAGTGAACAAGGATACTTTGTTGCACAAGGAACACAGCTTCTAGGCTTTGGTTTTAGAGAACAAAAGCGTTGAATATGTGAGTATAAGAAATGTGAGTTTTTGGTTCACATGCACGGTTCAAGTGAAGTTTTTTATAGTAAGCTTTAATGAAGAATGGATGGCTAGGATTCATTGGAACAAATGATGAATTAACGTTGTGCATCCAAGGTTAGATAAAGACAAAAGTTGCCTCTTCAGGAAGCATATCTCTTCGGTCTTCCAAGTGCTTCTTCCAAGGATGTTCAGACTCACCCTTTAAGCCATGTGATCCCTTTTTGTCTTTATGCTAGCCTTTCCTTTCCTTGTCTTGTCCCTTTCATGAAATAGTTCTCTGTGCACCTAGCTATCATAACAAGACAAAATGAGTGAGTACTAATGGTGGTGGTAAAAGAACAATTGATATTTTAAAATTAAAAACTTGGCTATCATTCCTCATGCTTGTTTAACCAACTGTGACTCTTTTTGGTGCCACCCTATATAGTCTTGGAGGACACCAAACTTAGTGTTTGGTCATATGGTTCAAAGTGTTACTTCCTCCAAATGTTGTCATTGAAATCTCAACGAAATTAGTGTCACTTTTTGGTTAAACCATCATGAGAAAAACTTTATTTTGCTATTTCTAAACATGACTAAAAATTATAACCATGGTTGCACTTTCATGACTTTCAAAGTTCAAGAAAATTTGACTCTCATGACTTGTTCTTGCAATATATAGAACACCAAACTTAATGTTTGGCCATAAATTCCAAGAAAGACTTGCCAAACGGGCATTATGATCATTATTTTTGAAAGGTATCCCAGTGTGCCTATAGGCACACCAAACTTAAAATTGGATCATATGCTTCTCAATGTCATGAAAATTGTCAAAGTGGTCTTGAATTCATGCTAGAGCAACACTCATTTATTCATATTGAAGTATTAAAAACAAGGAAAACTAAATCATGGGCTGCCTCCCATGAAGCACTTCTTTAGCGTCACTAGCTTGACGGTTGGTCTTTGTCATGGTGGATTGTAATGCCTTAGGTCTTCTCCCCTTACAGTGAAGCAGTCTCCACTTGATTCCTTAATGATTTCTATATGCTCTAGGGAGAGGACCTTTCTAATGGTGAACACTTGAGGTAATTGAGATGGAATGGTTGGAAAATGGGGTGGGATTGGTGGATGATGGGCTGATATCACTTTCTCTCCAGGGGAAAAACCCTCTGTAGGAATCTTTTTATTTCTCCATCCTCTTGTTAATTTCTTCACAACTCTTCCTTCTTCTTCCAGTGGTACTCCCATGAGTGTTATGTCATGAAGTCCATTGCTAGCTGCTCCTCTCAACTCTTGTGGCTTCGGCTCTTCCTTGAACTCCATTGGTTGCTTCTTCTCTTGAGCTTCTTGTTTATCCATTAAGGAAAGCTCCAGATGCTGCCCTTGTGGTTCATTTCTGTTCTCCTTCAGGGGGCTCTCAATGTGCTCTTCTTTTAATTCCTTGCTCTCTTGCTCAAATTTATGAACGGGTTTGAAGGCTTGGAAAGTGAGCTGCTCATCATGTATTCTCAATATCAATTCTCCTTGTTCTACATCAATGAGAGCTTTTCCAGTAGCTAGAAATAGTCTCCCCAGAATAATGGGATGGAGGTAGCTTTCCTCCATGTCCAGAACAACAAAGTCAGTGGGGAGAAAGTAGTTTTCTACTTGCACCAATACATTTTCAATTAGTCCTTCAGCCTTCTTCTGAGTTTTATCTGCCAATTTGACGATTACATCCGTAGATCTCAGCTCATTGATTTGTAACTTCTTCATAAGAGATAGAGGCATTACATTTATGCTAGCTCCTATGTCGCAGAATTCTCTGTCAATTTTTGTCTCCCTTATGGCCATGGAATATGAAAACTCCCTGGATTTTTTTTCTTCATGAGTATGTCTTTCTTGATGAGGGCACTGCATTCCTTGTTTATTGTCACTATTTGTCCCCATTTTAGGGTTCCTTTCTTGATCAACAGTTCTTTCATGCACCTGATGTATGTTGGCATCTGTTGAAGAATTTTGATGAAGGGGATGTTGACACTGAGTGTTGCAAAAATGTCTAGGAATCTTCAATATGACTTGTCTTCCTCATTTCCCTTGAGTTTCTATGGGAATGGTGCTTGTGGCACAAAGGGCTCGAGGTATTCTTTCTCTTTTTGTTCCCTCCTCTGTTCAGGGCTAGCCATTTCTTCTATCTCCCTTACATCCTTCCTTGATTTTCCTTCATCATGCTCTTAGTGTGTGCAGCATTCTTCCTTCAGCCTTTCTTCACTGCTTAGATTGATTGACTTGCATTCTTCCCACCTTACCTTCTTCATTTCCCCTCATGGATTTTTCTCTGTATCACTTAGGAAACTAGTAGTAGGCCTTGGAAATTGTTGTGAAAGATGTCCTACTTGAAGTTTGAGATTCTTAAGAACCTCCCCTCGACTTTTCATAATACCTCTCTCCTCTTCCCGGAATTTTTTTCAGGTCTTCACACTCTTTGCAAAGGTTTTCAAGCATAGCTTCCATCCTGGCTATTCTGTCCTCATCATATGGTGCTGATTGGTTAGAATTGGGGTATCGAGAGTGATTATTGTGGCTTTGGTATGATGTATGTGAATAAGTATTTTGTGTGGTCTGGTATACTTTTTAGTTGGAGTTTTGGTGAGTGGAGTGGTTGTATTGGGTTGAATTATGAGGTCTGTGATCTTGGCCTTAGTTTTGTTGGTTCCCCCACCCAAAGTTTGGGTGGTTTCTCCAACTTGGATTATAGGTTTTAGAGTATGGATCATTGGTTTTCCTAGGTGAGTTTCCAAGGTAATTAGCTTCCTCCCTGTTGGCTCCTTCTTCTGTCTCCAACTCCTCTTGAGGTGATGGTAGAGTGTGGATAGCTGCAACCTAATTCTTCTCCATATGCTTGGTCAATTCAGCGAGTTGCTTAGTGATCATCTTGTTCTGAGCCAGGATTGCATCCATTTGATTCAATTCCAAGACTCCCCTGTTGTTGGTTCTATCTGAGGCATAAAAATATTCATTGTCAGTCACTGTCTCTATAACATCAATGGCCTCTTCAATGATCTTCTTCTTGTTTAGGAAACCTCCAGATGAGTGATCTACAGCGTTCCTTGATTCACAATTCAGCCCTTCGTAGAAGATGTAAATTTGCACCCACTCATTAAACATGTCAGGGGGGCATTTGTTTGTCAAGTCCTTGAATCTTTCCCAGGCTTCATATAGAGTTTCACCATCCTGCTGTCTGAATGTATGCACTTCAGTTCTTAGCCTGTTTACTCTTTGTGGAAGGTAAAATCTTGTCAAGAATCTGCTCATTACATCTTCCCATGTGGTTAAGCTTTCCTTCGGAAATAACTATAGCCATTTTGATGCCTTGTCTCTGATGAGAAGACTTTTGTGTGGTTTAGAATTTCCTCAAATGAATTCTCGTTGCAAGTATAGTTCTACACCAACAAACAATCCTCCCAATAAAAAATTTGAGTTGTCACAAATAACAAACCCCAAATAAGAATTAACCGAAGTATTTAGACTCCGGGTCGTCTCACAAAGAGTTGCAATGAAATGTATGCTTATTGGGTATGAAGGATGTAAGGGGGGGTTTTGATTGATAAGAGGGACAATAAAATAAATGACAAGAAAAATAAAGAGAGCAACTAAAGAAAGCAATTAATAAAAAGAGACATTCATGGCAATGGATTGAGATCATAGGCTTTCTATCCTAGTCATGCATGATTAATTCATCTTATTTAGTTAACTCACACATCGGGAGAATGTCAAACAAGACTAATTAATCATATCACAAATATAAACAAGAATTTATCTCATTACGTCAACTCCAATAAATAGGGAGAAAGTCTAACGAGACTAGCTAATCTCAATCCAAAAGTCCTAACCAACTTACTAATTAAACTAGCAAAAGATTAGCGTCAATGGAAACAATATTCCATAAGTCCTAATCAACTCACTAATTAAATTAGCAAAAGATTAGCGTCAATGGAAACAATACTAGCTAACAACTCTAGATCACCAACATAAGTTGGGTTTTCATGACTCAAGATTACCTAATCACTCTTTTCAAGCCAAGAATGCTCAAAATCTACTCTAACATCCTTCCAAGCATTTTATCAAATACTTGGAAGGCATAAAAGGAAAGCATAATAAATGGCAAGAATAGTAAAATCTACCAACTACAATTGCAAGAAAAGTAAATCAATAACTCAAATCAACATTAAAGGAACATCAAACATCAAATCTCATTAAAGAAAAATCCAAATCCAACAAGAGTTCATAAACATAAAAGAGGACAAAATAAAGGAAATGAACAAGTAAAACTAAAAGAGCAAAAATGTAATACAAGAAATTAAGAGGGAAAACTAAATCAAAACAAGAATTAAAAGAGAAAATTGAGAGTGATTAACCTAAACTACCCTAAAATCTAGAGAGAGGAGAGAGCCTCTCTCTAGAATTCTACCCTAAAACATGATGAAAACTAAACTATGACTACTTGGTTCATTCCCCCTTCAATCCTTGGGTTCAATAGCATCAGAAATGGGTTGGATTGGGCCCAAAAGGAGCTGCAAAATCGCTGGGGGCGATCTCATTAATGTGGGCACGGACAGCATCGGCGCGTGCGCACAAAGTGTGCGTGCGCGCCCCTGAACGCGAAGCAACATATGGCAAAATTTATATCATTTCGAAGCCCCAGATGTTAGCTTTCCAACGCAACTAGAACCGCTTCATTTGGACCTCTGTAGCTCAAGTTATGGTCGATTGAGTGCAGAGAGGTCGGGCTTGACAGCTTTATGGTTCCTTCATTTCTTCATGAGTTCTCCCACTTTGCATGCTTTTCTCCTCACTTCTTCCATCCAATACTTGCCTTATGAACATGAAATCACTCAACAAATATATCAAGGCATCGAATGGAATTAAAGTGAATTAAAATCATCAATTTTAGGGCCTAAAAAGCATGTTTTCACATTTAAGGACAAATCAAGAGAGAATTGCAAAACCATGCTATTTCATTGAATAAATGTGAAAAAAGTTGATAAAATCCCCCAAAATAAGCACAAGATAAACCACGAAATTGGGGTTTATCAGTCTCTCAAAGAAAATGGAAACAGTAACAATCTATAGGTGTCAGGATGAACACTATTAGATTTAACCGTGTCACATATCCTTTAAAATTTAGTGAGATGCTCATTAGGATCCTCTTGTGCACTTTCACCAAAAGAACAGTTGTTCTGGACAAGAGTTATGAGCTGAGGCTTTAATTCAAAATTGTTAGCATGGATAGTTGGCCTCTGAATGCTGCTACCATAATTTCCTGGATTTGGATTGATGTATGATCCTAAAACTCTTCTCTCTTGTCCAGCAGGGTTAGCTCCACCCCTTCTGGCATGGTTGTTCACCTCTTCTTCATGATGGTTTTCCATATCATCTTCCATGGTTATATCAAAGTATTCCTCCTCTTCTTCTGCACCAACAACCCTCTTTCCTCTTGCTTTCCTTCTTAATCTCAGGAAGGTTCTTTCTGTTTCACTATCAAAGAAAGTTGAAGTTTTCTTTCTCCTACCTGTCATACAATGAATAAGTACAAGAAATAGCAAATGCAGAGTCTAATAAAATAGAGTATAGTTAGCTTGGTTAGAGCAATTCATCAAATAGTTAGTAAGTTAGCAAGTTAGTTTGCTGGAAAGTGAAGCAGTAAGATAAAATTCAAGAAAAACAACTAAAATTGCAGAAACTAAATGTACAACTGGAATTAAAATTCAATTAATGAAAAGAAAAAGTAAAGTGCTCAATCTAGTTATCCTTCAATTTGGTAATTGTCAATACAAAACCAATCCCCGGCAACGACACCATAAACTTGATACACGAAAACTGTCTCTCGACAAATTTCCTTCCGGCAAGTGCACCAGATTGTCGTCAAGTAAAAACTCACTGTAGAGTGAGGTTGAATCCCACGGGGATTGGTAGATCGAGCAATTATAACTGAAGAATTGTGCTAGTTGAGCGAAATCAGAATTTAATTGGAATTACAGAAAGTAGAAACAGCAGGAAACTTAAATTGCAGAAAATTTAAGGAATAGAGAATTAAATTACAGGGAATTAAAGTACAGAAGCTTAAATTGCAAGAAAGTAAATGGGAATGGGGATTTAGCATGAAATTAAAGAAACAGAATATAAAAGAATGGGTAGATTAGAGAATGGGGAATTCATTGGGTTCATGAGATGTATAATTCTCCGGATCAAATTTATTTTCATCTCTTCCGCAATCAATGCATTCATTGATCTCCTTGGCAATCTTAAGTGATTGGATCCAAATTCCTTGGCTCACCAATCTCTCTAAGCATGAACAATTGCCCAATTCCTTGATTTAAGTGCTCATGGAAAGAGATGAATTTTGGTCACTGACTATAACCACACAAATTCATAGATCAAAGTATTGGTAGGATTACATGTCACTATATCCATCCAAACCCCAACCTAATCCAATGTGAGAAAGCAATTCTAGGATGATCTCTTCATTGCTCTCCCACGGTTTCGAGGAGATCCAATTATGAATAGCTTCTTTCCCAAGATAACTATCCAATTAGATAAAGAACGAACACTTTCTAGTAGAATCAAGAGAAAAGAAAGAAGAAGAAGAATGAAAACTAGTATTGATCCATTGAATCTATACAGAGCTCCCTAACCCAATGAAAGAGGTTCAGTTGTTCATAGCTCTCAAATTGCAAAATAAAATTGACATATACATTATGAAAATCAAAGTGTAGTAAGTAAGAAAAACTCTCCAAAAAAATATCTCCCCCCTCCGAGGTCCCCATCTAACTTAAATTCTAAGCTATTTATACACTTCCTTCCATTGATCTTCAAGCCTTGAATTGGGCTTTTGGCCTTGATGGAATTGGGTTAAAGATGGCTCCAATTGGTTGTTCTTTTGTGTTGAGAAGAGATCTGTTTGAAATTTGGAACTCTGATGCTTCACGTTTGAGTCAACATTTGAGGGCCAACGTTGACTAAAACACCACTTTGAATCAGACCAGGAAAAACCAGAAAGCTTGCTATCATTGGCGTTTGACTTAACGTTGGAAGGCCAACGTTAGCTGATCCGCTCGTACGCGTACCGTGCACTTTCGCGCAAAATGCCAAAAATTCTCATCCACGCGTACGCGTACTGTGCGCATGTGCTTGGATGCAAAACTTTCATTTTCCAGATTTAAAACAAGGTAGGGGATGTTGGAGGTAGCATTGGACCTCCAACGTTCCCTCCAACGTTGGCATTTTGGCGCGTACGCGTACTGTGCGCTTAGGTGCCCATTGCTTTTTTTTTATCCGCGCGTACACGTCACTGACGCCTATGCGTCGATTCAAAATTTTCCAATCTCAATTACGGGCTGGGCATCGCGGACGTTGGAGGCAACATTTGATGCAACGTTGGACCTCCAACGTTAGGTTATGGCGCGTACGCGTACTGTGCGCTTCCGCGCAAATGGGTCAAAATTACTCATTTATGCGTACACGTGATGCACGCTTCCGCGCGGATGTCAAAAATTACTTTTTCATGCGTACGCGTCATGGACGCCCACGCGCCACTCAAAAATCTTTCAGCCCCAGAATTGATCATTTTCTCACAAAGTTGGGGTTAACGTTGGACTCCCAATGCCACCTCCAACGTGAACATCAGTCATGTTACAGAGAAGTGCTTTGTTTCTCTTCCAACGTTTGAGGCAACGTTGGTGGTCAAACTTGGCCACCAACGTTGCTTCCCCTTCATCCTTTCCATGCTTTCCTTAACCTATCATCAACCAATGAATACATCAAAGCTTTGCTAAAATCATGAGAATTCTTATCATTCTTAGCATACAAGTAATCATAGCATAAATCCTCATGAAATTGCATCAAATTACTCATGGTTGAATGAATCTAGGCATACATGAATTTTTACCCAATTTGCTTACTTATAGCTCAAGAAAGTGTATAAAATCTACCAAGAACCAAGAAAAAGGCTAGTGAAACTAGCCTAAGATGCCCTGGCATCATCTACACATTTGGTCAACACATGAGTATATATCCACTTCCCAATATTTTTAACAAAAACAACAGCTCTTACCTCAACCAATGTCCCCCCTGTTTCCCCACACTTGAATAACACACGCACTCTAGCCTAAGCTATTCAAGGATTCAAATAGAAACATTCATGGTTTTTTCACTTTTGGCTTGTGATGTGCTAAAATTAAGAATAAGTGGGTTAAGCGTGGGCTCAAAGTTGGTTGCAAAGGTTGTTATAAGGTAAGGTCATTTGGGTAAGTGGCTAAGTGAATTGATGGCCTCAATCATGTACATGCATTCATACATATAACAATGGACATATAGAGTTAAACAAATTAAGGATCACAATCATAGAGAGAGGACAATGCACACAAGAAGGAAAGTAAGTGGCTAGAAGATGTAGCCACGTAATTAGGCTCAAAACTCACTTACTTGTGTTCTTGGCTCAAAATCCATGTTCCAAATTTCATTCTTCAAACAAGCTTAGCATCAAAATTTTCAAAATTGTTAGTGTTGCCCTAAAATTCTAGTTTCCTAGGAAAGAGGTCATTACTCTAACCAAGTGGACTTATCAAGAGATAACTATCATGCAAAGGATGTCAAAAAGTGAAAAACCTAATCATGCAATCTATCCTAATTAACAAAAGAGATTCAAAATTTATTTGGGTGTTACCTATAGAGACCGGTTGGCCGGTTGACCTCCCCACACTTAGAAGTTGGTGGGAATGTTCTTGGGGATGGAAAAATTCGGATCCTCGGTGTCCGCCGGAGGGTTGAGGTATCTCCCGATTGGAACAACATTGCCGTCCATCGGGATCATGCTCCTCCGATCCTTAGTCTCTCGGGGGACAACGGCTGCGGCAACTAAGTCAGTCACTAAAGTGGGGAAGGGTAGGTTACCCTTAGCGTGGATGCGGCCCATAGCCTGGCGAATGAGACGGGGAATATGCACCGGTCTCTCTGTGAGAACACACCAAACCAACAGGGCTAACTCGGTAGTAATAGATGAGCCATGGGTGCTTGGGAGTACATAATGGGCTAGAATTTGGGCCCATGCTTGAGCCTCCATGGTTAGAAAATGTGCGGTGATGCCCTTGGGCCGGGGTCTCATCCTTTCCCGAATCCAGAATGACTCAGGTATGGCAATGACCCTGAGGACGGCATCCCAGTCAAACCCATATTCGTATCGTGCCGACAAAATCTCTTGATATGCATCAATCCCTTCCGCTGATGGTTCAGTCTTAAGCACACTTTGAATGGCCTCCTCTGTGATGGGAACTTGTCTTCGATGCACAAATACCGATGCAAGGGACGATGAGTGGTAATTGGTGTAAAACTCTACCACCCAGGACCAGTTTGCTTTGTGTGGCTTCCTTAATTAGAACTCCCATTGCCGCCGCTCGATGCGGGGCATCACAAGCGGAATGACATGAGCCGGAGGGGCTAGAAGAGGCTCCGTGTGATAGTTCTTTTCTTTGATCAAGGGGTAGATAAGTTCGCAGTATCGGTTGGAGAACTTCTTTAGATCCCTTGCCAGGTTGTCCTTTTCCAAAACATCAATGTTAGCAACGTTCCTTGTCTTATTGAGGAGGGGCTTGGCTCTAGGCGCTTGGTGTGCTTTGCTAGTGGACCATTGCGGTGCCTTCTTGGATGCCTTTTCTTGGTCTTTGTTGATA
>NC_029787.2:77877061-77883956 GCF_000816755.2 Arachis ipaensis
GTGAAATTAAACTCAAAGAAGCACCAAGAAATAATAGTCATGCAAGTGATAAAGCATAAGAGAAGAAGTGTCTTAGAAACATGACAGCTGCAACATGTAACTAAGGCAATAATGAATGCCATGGCCAATCACTAGCATGTGATGTCGGAGTAGTATAGGCATGCAAGCAAGAAGCATGAGGAGAACACACTCTCAACATCAATGACAAGAGATAAGTGTCAAGGGATGAGTGATGTGGGCGGAAATTGGTGAGTTAAGAATGATTATAAAATATGCGTTGCAAGTATAGTTCTCAACCAACCAGAAATCCGCTTATCAATTTAGAAGGGTGTCACAGAAATTAAAATTAAAATACTGGGAGTATGAATCCCAGGTCGTCTCCCAACGAGTTGCAGAAAAGTGTGCTATTTTATTAATCAGATGTTTTCAAACAGGTTTGAGTTGAATAGCAGAAAATTAAATTAGAGAATTTATATAAATTTAAATAAAAGCCTTGACTGGGAGTTGATTAGCTGGAAGCCCTATTCTTGTTGGAGTACTCTCAAGATTAATTGACAATTGAGGGTTATTATATTTAGTTGCCCCTTACTAAGTAAGGGAAAGTTAAACAAGTTGGAATGCTGTTTCTATCCACATGTTCCAATCCGCTTTTGGGAGGATTGGTGTTAGTGACTAGAGAGCAATCCAACAATAAACCCAATTACAATCTTTCTCTTGAGCATCCCAACTCAAGGGTTCCTTTCAATCAACTCCCCATCAAGTTAGGGAACTACTCGCTCATTGTAAATGTAAAATTCATAACATAAGAAAGGGAATTAAAGGAAGACATGATAAATAATGATCAAAGGATTAATTGAAAATAAAAGTAATTCTTGTATTAATAAATGCTAAAATAATCCAATAGTAAAATTAAGTAAATTAAGGAACATGGAAGAGTAAGAGACAAGTAAAGAGAACGAACTAGAATGTCGAAGTCTTGATGAGGCAATAACTCTTCTCAATATCCCAATGCAAAAATAATGAAAAATAACGAATCCTAAAAACTATGAATGTGTAGAGAGAAAACCTAGAGGAGAGGAAAACTAGATCTGAAAAAAACTAAAACTATGCGGAATGAATGTTGTTCTTGGTTTTTGCATGTTCTTTGGCTCTAGTCTGCTTTTCTGGGCCAAAAACTAGGTCAAAATAAGGCCCAAAATCGCCCCCAGCGATTCTGCAGATTATGCAGATCGCGCATGTCACGCGGACGCGTCATTCATGCGGACGCGTCATTCGGCGTTCTGCCTTGCCACGTGATCGCGTCCTCTATGCGGCCGCGTCACTTGTGCTATTCCATGCCACGCGGTCGCATCATCCATGCGGCCGCGTCACTGCGATTTCCTCTTTCTTCGCGCGGTCGCGTCATCCGTGTGGCCGCGTCGCTTCTCGCTGGTCATCTCCTCAATTTTTTGTGTTCCTTCCATTTTTGCAAGCTTCCTTTCCAATCTCCAACTCATTCATGCCTTATAAACCCTGAAACACTTAACACACAGATCACGGCATCGAATGGAATAAAGGAGAAATAAAATACATAATTAAAAGTCTCTAGGAAGCAAGTTTTCAATCATGCAATAACTTTAGGAAGGAATTATAAATGCATGCTTATTTAATGAATAAGTGGGTAAAGATCATGATAAAACCACATAATTAAGCACAATATAAACCATAAAATAGTGGTTTATCAACCTCCCCACACTTAAACATTAGCATGTCCTCATGCTTAGTTGAAGGAGATAAAATGAATGAGTAAGAACATGTAAAACCTGTACAATGCAATGCAACCTATATATATGAATGCAACTATATGATTTTTGTCCACTTGATCAAAAGTAAGTAAGCTCTTCAAAACAATTACAAATCAAATTCCACTAACTCAATTCTTATACAGTAAGAACAGATAAAAATGCAAGAAGATAGCTCATGAAAGCAGGGAACATAGAAATTCAAGCATGGAACCCTCGCTGATGATGTATGTACACTCTAGTCTCTCTAGTGTATAGGGTCATCACTCTATCCTTCTCTAATCATGCTCTCTAAGTTTTGTTCTTCTCCTAACCAATCAACAACATTTAATATACCAATGCGAACATCATGAGGTCTTTTCAAGGTTGTAATAGGGCCAAGGTAAGGGTAAGGATGCATATATGGCTAAGTAAGCTTATAAATTGAATCTTTAATTAACCCAAGCTTTAACATAACCTATATATATTCCATGTAACTTTTAAAATTCATACCTAGCTACCCAGAAAATTCCTTTCACATTCCATACTCATGTTTCAACCTTTTATTTTGATTTTATTATACATGCATTGATCTTTGAATGCTTGACTTAGCATTGGGGTAATTTTGTCCCCTTATTTATTTTTTTGATTTTGATTTTGATTTTTTTTATTTTTTTTAAATAAACATAAACATAAACATAGCTTATCAATGCACATAGATTTTTAATTCTTACAGTTTCTTATGAGTAGGTATCTAAATTCCTAGTATATTATCATGACACATTCCCTTATTATCTTTTGCTTCCACAATTTCCCATACTTAAATAACACACACACTTCTATCTTAAGCTAACTAAAGATTCAATTTGGGATATATAATTGTTTTTCCGCTTAAGGCTAGTAATGTGGTAAAATATAGAACAAATGGGATTTAAAGGCTCAAAGTGGCTAACATAGGTAATTGAAAGGGTAGGCTTAATTTGGATAAGTAAGCTAAACAAATAATGGCCTCAATCATATGCAAACATATAAATATAATAAACATTGGACATATAGGATGAAACAAAATATAGATTACAATCATAGAGAAGTAAACACACAAGAATAAAATAATTATGGTTAAATAATGTAACCATTCATAAAGGCTCAAATCTCACAGGTTGTGTGTTCTTTAGCTCAAAAATCATGTTCCAAATACGACTTCAAGCAAATTTAACATAAAATTTTTAATTAAAATTAGTGAAATTTTGTTCCAAAGATAGGGTCTTAGAAGAAACTTATTGTCTTTTCAATCAAGCAAAACATGCATGCAACTAATCTATTACTATGTAATTTATCCTATTCTACAAAAGAAAAATCTAACTAAATATCTTAATTTATTGGTGCTAGGGAAGAGAAATTACCTCCGGAAGTCAGGTACTGACCGACCTCCCCACACTTAAGGCTTTGCACTGTCCTCGGTGCCATCTGTCAGGAACAAAGGTGGGTTGGTAGTAGTATCTCCATCGTCGGGGCCATCATGGCTCCCTGTGTTGGTAAAGGAAGTGGAGTCCGGGGTGTCTGAGTCCTTGAATTTTCCCATGATCAGCTCCTTGAGGTTTGTGAATCGGCGCTTGTTATGGCGCTATCTCATCTTAGCTTTCTGGTCATGCCGATCCTACTTTTCAAGTATCTGATGGAGCAGTTGGGCTGTTGTAGGTGCCTGTGGTGTTGAAGAAGGAATATCTTCAACTGGTTCAGTATGCTGGCTAATAGTGGCTGCTGGAAGTCTAAGGTACTTCCCGTTGGGGACGTACTGATCATCCCATGGAAGCATGGCTTTGGTGTCCCCAGCTTTGTAGGAGACTCCAGCAGCTGAGACAAGATCTGAGACCAGGGCTAGAAAAGGTAAGTTGCCAGCGATTTGTACGTGTCCCATGGCATTCTGGATATGTCTTGGTAGAATCAGAGGTTGGTCTGTAAGGATGCACCATAGTAGAACGGCCATGTCCGCAGTGAAGGAGGACTCGTGAGTGCTCGGAAAGACGTAATGGGACATAATCTGTGCCCATATGCGAGCCTCCAAGGTAAGTGCTGAAGCTGAAATTCCCTTAGGGCGGGTACGATGGTATCCGTAGATCCATCTGCTGCCAGGTAGTGTGATAACTCTGAGAACAGCGTCCCAGTCAAATTGGTACATCTGGCGCTTGAGTGCGGCTTCTTGAAAGGCATCCAGTCCTTTTTGAACAGGGGGAAGACTTAGAGCTTTTTGAATGGCTTCTTTAGTAATGGGAACTTGCTTCTGACAGACATAGACAGATTGCAGGGTCGGCAGGTGGAAGTTGGAGTAGAACTCGACTACCCAAGAAAGATTGACCTGCCTTGGCTGTCTCTGTAGGAAACCCCATTGTCTTCGGGCAATTTGCGGCTCAACAAAGGTAGCAATATTGGGCGGGAGGAGAAGAAGGTATTCGTTGTTGTAACTCCTTTCAGCCAGGATGGGGAACATCTGCTCACAGTAGCGATTGGGGAATCGTGCAGTGTCCTTTGCTGGGGAGGCTTTTTCCTTATCATCAACCTTTATGATCCTCTTAATCTTCTTTGTTGAGGGTTTTATCGCAGTTGAAGAGGGTTCTGCCACTAATGCTCTTTTTGTACCTCTTCTTGCGGGTTGTTTAGGGGTAGCTTTCTCCTTTCCTTTCTTTGTGGCCATCCTGAAAAAGGAAAGAGAAAGTAAATTAAATTTACAGGGGTAGAGCAAGGAAGAGGGTGGTGTAAGTGATAATCAATGCATAATAAAGAAGAATGACGTTAACTCATGGTTATGACCACAGGGAAAAAGTCATCAATGGAAATATAGCAAGTGCATATGGGGACAAATAAATGCAAGGGGTTTATTGGCATGCAGGCAAATGCATGAGTAGCATAGATCAAGCATTCAGTGTCCAATTAAAATATGTTATCACTCGTAACTAACCATCACGTTTGTATTGACAATTAAATTCAATGAATAAAATAGTAAAGGGAATTTGTGAAAAGCAAGCATTGAATATTAGAGTAGAAAAATGTAAAGAAGTTCATAATGCCATATGGGCTTTTCCACAAGTAATCCCTTAAAAAGCAATATATAATTGTCAAACAAATTTTCAACAATCCATGAGCATATAATGAAAAACAATGACTCAAATAAATTTATAACACCAAGTAAAAAGGAAAAAGAAAGGAAGAAAAAGAAGATATGAGTAATGAAAGTAAAAAGAAAAGGAAAGAAGATAACATATAAAAATAAGAAGAATAATAGAAAAGTAAGGAGGGAAGGAGAAAAAGAAAAACCTTGTTAATAGGGGTGAGAGAGAGTAAAAAGTGAGAAAGAAGGAAGAAGGAAGGAAGGGAAGAAAAAGAAATAAGGAGGGAAAAGAGAAAATATGATTTGGGGAGAAAAAGATAAGATGATTGGCAAATCAGGAAAACTGTGCAGCGCAAGTGATGCGGTCGCGCGACTTGCGTTGAAACTGATTGACGCGGTCGCATCGGTCATGCGATCGCGTGACCCGTTTTAGGCTAATGGCGCGAGGGTAGCCTCGCACTCGCACAACTCTCTGTTCAAAATCATACTAGTGCCAAATTTTGGGTGACGCGATCGCATCAGGGATGCGATTGCGTGAGTGGTCAATTATTGAGGTACGACGCGGACGCGTGGGGCACGCGATCCCGTGAGAGCCAGTCCAGCACCACTCTAGCACAACTTTCGGGTGTGCACCACTTTGACGTCGAAATCCTGGTCACGCGGCCATGTGGGGCACGCTCTCGCGTGGGAGGCCATTATTCCCATATGACGCGGTCACGTGGGACAATTTGTGCCATTGGCACGCCTCCAGCCACGCTCTCGCGTGACTCTCTATTCAATTTATTATTCTCTCCCACACCTACGACGCGGACGCGTCAATGAGGCGGTCGTGTCGCGTGAATTTTTTTTTTAAATAAAAATATGCAGATACAGATGCACAAAATGTACTAATAAAGAGAAGAGTTATTGAATAAGAAAACTAAAAATAAAGAAAAGAACGATCATACCATGGTGGGTTGTCTCCCACCTAGCACTTTGCTTTAACGTCCGTAAGTTGGACACTCCACTAGCTCAGTCTTCAGCTATGTGGGGATCTTCCAAGAGGAAGATCTCAAGCTCCTTGTTTTTCTTCAGCTTCTTGCCATGGTACAGCTTTAAACGATGTCCATTAACTTTGATAAGTTTAGAGCTTGAAGGATGGCGTAAGTGATAAACTCCGTATGGTTCTGCCTTCTCTACTCTGTATGGACCTTCCCATCTTGATCTCAACTTGCCTGGAATGAGCCTCAGTCGAGATTTATAAAGGAGGACTAAGTCCCCAGGTTGGAACTCTTTCCTCTTGATGTGCTGATCATGTACAGCCTTCATCTTCTCCTTGTATAGTCTTGAGTTCTCATAAGCTTCTAGGCGAAGGCTCTCCAGTTCCAGCAGTTGCAACTTCCTTTCGGCTCCGGCTTTTTCAATTCCCATGTTGCATTCCTTTACTGCCCAAAAGGCTTTATGCTCTACTTCAATAGGGAGATGACAAGCTTTTCCATAAGCTAAGCGGAAAGGACTCATCCCAATAGGTGTTTTGTATGCTGTTCTGTATGCCCAGAGTGCATCTTGTAGCCTGGTGCTCCAGTCTCTTCTATGAAGTTTGACTATCTTCTGCAAGATACGCTTTATCTCTCTATTTGACACCTCGGCTTGCCCATTAGTCTGAGGATGGTAGGCTGTTGCAACTTTATGAATTATCCCATGCTTCTTCATTAGTCCTGTTAGTCTCCTGTTAAAAAAATGGGTGCCTTGGTCGCTCACGATTGCTCGTGGTGATCAAAAGCGACAAATAATATGGTTTCTCACAAAGGAAACAACAGTGTTAGCATCATCATTGCGGGTAGGAATTGCTTCCACCCATTTGGAAACGTAATCCACAGCTAACAATATATAGAAATAACCATTAGAATTCGGAAATGGACCCATGAAGTCAATGCCCCAAACATAAAAAATTTCACAGAAAAGCATAATTTTTTGAGGCATCTTATCCCTCCTGGATATATTACCAAATTTCTGGCATGGAAAACAAGATCTACAAAATTCAGCAGCT
>NC_029787.2:77884057-77888436 GCF_000816755.2 Arachis ipaensis
CTCCTGTAAAAACCTGCATGGCCAAGGAAAGAACGGACCTCTCTCACAGAAGAGGGGTAAGGTAAACTAGAAATAACATCCACCTTTGCTGGATCTACAGAAATGCCAGTGTTAGACACAACATGTCCTGGTACAATCCCTTGTTTAACAATAAAGTGACATTTTTCAAAATTTAATACCAGGTTTGTACTGACACATCTATCTAATACTCTAGATAATCCATCTAAGCAAAGGCTAAAGGAATTGCCATAAACACTAAAATCATCCATAAAAACCTCCATACAGTCCTCAATAAGATCAGAGAAAAGACTCATCATGCACCTTTGAAATGTAGCTGGTGCATTGCACAAGCCAAAGGGCATTCTCTTGTAAGCATAAGTCCCAAAAGCACATGTAAAAATGGTCTTTTCCTGATCCTCAGGAGCTATATGAATCTGGAAATAACCTGTGTAACCATCTAAAAAACAATAATGTGATTTACCTGACAGGCGATCCAATATTTGATCAATGAATGGAAGAGGATAGTGATCCTTACGGGTTGCTTGGTTGAGGCGTCTGTAGTCAATGCAGACCCTCCAGGCGTTCTGAACTTTGGTTGCTATGAGCTCTCCATGCTCATTTTCACTGTAGTGACTTCAGACTTCTTTGGCACTACTTGTACTGGGCTTACCCATTCACTATCTGAGATGGGATAGATGATATCTGCCTTTAGTAGTCTGGTCACTTCCTTTTTGACAACCTCTAGGATAGTGGGGTTCAGTCTTCTCTGGAGTTGACGGACAGGTCTTGCTCCCTCTTCTAAAAATATCCTATGCTCACAGACTTGAGGATTTATGCCTACTATGTCTGCCAAACTCCACCCAATTGCCTTCTTGTGCCTCCTCAGCACACTAAGTAACTGCTCTTCTTGTTGAGAAGTAAGTTTCCTTGCAATGATAACTGGAAACCTCTGCCCACCTTCCAGGTAAGCATATTTGAGGTGTGGAGGAAGGGGTTTTAATTCTAACTTCTGATCATGGTCAGGCTCTGAGTTGTCTGGGGCTGGTAACAATGGTAGAGCACTGTCATTGTCCTCTGAGAATGTCCCCACACTTGGACCTTGTCCTGTGTGCTTCTCTTCAAATTCCTCCTGATGGACTTCAGCCACGGTTTCATCTATAATGTCACACTTGAGGATAGAGTGATCCTCCGGTGAGTGCTTCATAACTCCGTTCAGATTGAAAATCACTACTCAGCCATCTATTTCAAAAGAGTATGTTCCTGAAAAAGCATCTAATTTACACTTTGAGGTCTTCAGGAATGGCCTTCCGAGTAGGATTGATGATGGCTTATCTGAGGCATTCTGGGGCATCTCTAGGATATAAAAATCAATGGAAAATGTGAGCCCCTTAATGCCCACTAATACATCTTCAACAACTTCAGCCACTGTGATAATGCTTTTATCTGCTAACACAAAACGAGCTGCCGACCTTTTTAAGGGAGGGAGCCCCAAAATATCATATATAGACAAAGGCATTATACTTACACATGCTCCTAAATCACACATGCAATCAGAAATTATCACACCACCAATAGTACAATTAACTATACAAGGACCTGGGTCACTACACTTTTCAGGTAAACCTCCCATTAAAGCAGATATGGAACTTCCTAAAGGAATAATTTCTAATTCATTAATTTTGTCTTTATGTATACATAATTCTTTTAGAAACTTTGCATACTTAGGTACCTGTTGAATAACATCAAATAGAGGAACAGTTACCTCAACCTTTTTGAATATCTCTATCATTGTTGGATCAGGTTCCAGCTGCTTCCTGGGCTTCCTTGCAAGTTGTGGAAATGGAATAGGAGTGGTGTCTTCTGCAGTGTCTGCGCCTTTTGATGCTTCCTCCTGTGGTTGAACTTCTTCTTTTTCAGTTATGTCCTGTATGTCTTCTTCCTCTTCAACATCTTCTATTTCCACTACCTCTTCAGCTGAGGCGTGTTCTGGTGAGCTTGGCTCCTCCTGGTTCCTCTTCTGCAGTGTGGTTCCGAACCTTAGGGTGATGGCATTAATACCACCCTTGGGATTGGGTAATGGTTGAGAGGGAATTCCACTGGAGCTCAAAGGTTGATTATTGGAGTTATTTATTGAACCAATTTGTGAGACAAGAGCTTGCAAAGTAGCGTTCAGACCATTCAGAGTGGCATTAATGTTGTTTTCCATAGTCTGCTGTCTCCGATCAATAGAGTGTAGTAAGTCATCATTGGCAGATGAGGAAGGATAGGTAATTTGAGAGGTTTGCTGTTGGGTATTCTGTGGTCCTTGGGATTGCCTCAGGTGAGGTGCTCTGTAAGGCTGGTATGGGTTCTGCTGCCTGTTGTTGTTGTTATTCCACCTCTGATTTCCCTGATTATCTCTGCCTCCTCTGTTGTTGTTGTCCCTCCAATTTTGGTTAGCATTGTCTTGCCATCCATGGCTGTAGTTGCCACCTTGATTGTACCCTTGGTTGGGACGGTCATAGAAGTTATGAGTGGCTGCCACAGTGTTGTCTTCCTGCTGGAGCTGCAGACATTCGTCAGTATAATGGCTGTAATCAGCACAGATTCCGCAAACTCTTTATGGGACTAACTGTTGGTTTTGCTGTGCTGGAGAAGGTTGAGCTTGCTGAACTTGTTGTTGATTCAATTGCATCTGCTTCAGCAAGTTGGTCATTTCACAGATACTCTGAGTTAAAGTAGCAGTCTCTCTGCTAGAGGATACTTCTGCAATGGCTTTTGCACGGCCTTGTTTCTGCCTGTGATTCCTAGTAGATTCAGCTAAGTCGCTGATCAATTGCCATGCCTCATCAGTGGTCTTGTACTTTTTCATAGACCCATTGCTAGCACTTTCCAATGTGGTCTTATCTTGGGGCCTCATGCCCTGTGTGACATAACCGAGTAACACTATTTTGTCAATCATATGGTGGGGGCAAGCTTCCAGAAGATTATTGAAGCGCTCCCAGTATTCATAAAGAGTTTCAGAGTCATCCTGAACAATCATGGAAATGTCTTTCCTCAGTTTATCAGTAACTTCAGCTGGAAAGAACTTTTCCAAGAATTATCTTCTCAGTGTATCCCAGTTGGATACAATTGTTGCTGGTTGAGTGTAGTACCACTCTCTTACCTTCCCCTCAAGAGAAAACGGGAAAGCTTTCAGCAAAATTGAAGTTTCATCTGCACCATCACGCCTGACAGTAGAACAGGCTGCCTGAAAATCTCTCAGGTGCTTGATAGGCTCTTGAGCAGGTAAGCCATGAAACTTGGGCATCAAATTGAGCAGTGCGGTCTTTATTTCAAAGTCTGTAGCCACCGCTGGGTGATGCGCTTGAAATGGTTGCATTGTAAAATCAGGGGCTCCAGCCTCCTGGATAGTAACTCTCCTAGCTGCTGCCATGTTACCTGCACGTAAAATAACCAAATCGTAGAACGGGGGCTGGTTTCTTTCTCAAGTGACGTTTTAGATCTGCCCACAAAGAGGACTAACCGACGCCGAGCTTGCCTTATTCGTGAAATAGTTCTTTCAATCTCAGGATCGAATACTAGCAAGCTTGGGTCAGGAAGCGAACGCGTCATCCAACGAAAGAAACAAGCAGCTTGATGAGCGGATATTTTATACGCTTTTTGGGGTTAATTTCATATAGTTTTTAGTATGTTTTAGTTAGTTTCTAGTTTATTTTCATTATTTTTTAGGAAAAATTCATATTTCTGGACTTTACTATGAGTTGTGTGTTTTTCTGTAATTTCAGGTATTTTTCTGGCTGAAATTGAGGGAGCTGAGCAAAAATCTGATTCAGGCTGAAAAAGGACTGCTGATGCTGTTGGATTTTGACCTCCCTGCACTCAAAGTGGATTTTATGGAGCTACAGAACTCAAAATGGCGTGCTTCCAATTGCGTTGGAAAGTAGACATCCAGGGCTTTGCAGAAATATACAACAGTCCATACTTTGCTCAAGGATAGATGACGTAAACTGCCGTTCAACGCCAGTTCTCTGCCCAATTCTGGTGTCCAGCGCCAGAAAAGGATCAAAAGTTGGAGTTCAACGCCAGAAATGGATCCAAACCTGGCGTTGAACGCCCAAAATGGCCTTATGCACGTGAATTGCTTAAGTCTCAGCCCCAGCACACACCAAGTGGGCCCCAGAAGTGGATCTCTATACCATCTGCTATAGTTTACTCATTTTCTGTAAACCTAGGCTACTAATTTAGTATTTAAACAACTTTTAGAGACTTATTTTGTATCTCATGACATTTTAGATCTAAACTTTGTACCCTTTGACGGCATGAGTCTCTAAACTCCATTGTTGGGGGTGAGGAGCTTTGCTGTGTCTCGATGAATTAATGCAAGTATTTCTGTTTTC
>NC_029787.2:77888776-77890236 GCF_000816755.2 Arachis ipaensis
TTTCAAAAACAAGGAGCATTAGATCTAAAAATTTTAAATCTTGTGCTATCTTATTATTTTTCTCTCTCCTCTTTAAATTCAAAAATATCTTTTCTCTCTATTTTAAAGCAAATTTTCGAAATTTGCCTTTAAAATTCAGATTTTTATTTCAAAATTTAAAACCTTTTTCAAAAATCATCATATCCTTTTCAAAACATCCTAACCACTTTCTCTCTCCTCATTTTTTTCGAAAATTCTCAACCATTTTTATTTATTTTATTTTAATTTATTTCATTTTCGAAATAAATAAATAAATAAATAAATAAATAAATAAATAAATAAATAAATAAATAAATAAATAAATAAAATTTTACATCATCTCCCTTTCTCCATCATGGATCTAAGTGGAAATGAACAGTCCAGGAGGACTCTGGGGTCATATACTAACCCCTCTACTGCTTCATACGGGAGTAGTATCTGCATACCCTCCATTGGAGTCAGTAGCTTTGAGTTGAATCCTCAGCTCATTATCATGGTGCAGCAAAATTGCCAGTATTTCGGTCTTCCACAGGAAGAACCTACAGAGTTTCTGGCACAGTTTTTACAAATTACTGACACAATACATGATAAGGAAATAGATCAGGATGTCTACAAACTATTACTGTTTCCATTTGCTGTGAAAGATCAAGCTAAGAGGTGGTTAAATAACCAACCTAAGGCCAGCATAAGGACATGGAAACAGGTGACAGAAAAATTCCTGAATCAATACTTCCCCAGAAGTTAAACCAACCCGGATATGTCTCCAACTTGCTGATGGTTCCACTAAATACCCATCAGGCGTGATTGAAGACATGATTGTCAGAGTTAGGCCATTTGCCTTTCCCAATGACTTTGTTGTGCTGGAAATAGAGGAGCACAAGAGTGCTACTCTCATTCTAGGAAGACCCTTCCTAGCAACTGGACGATCCTTTATTGGAGGATAATGCCAAACCAGTGGTTCAACCACAGAGGCGGCTAAATCCAGCCATGAAAGAAGTGGTGCAGAAAGAGGTCACCAAATTACTAGAGGCTGAGATTATTTATCCTATTTCTGATAGCCCCTGGGTGAGCCCTGTCCAAGTCGTCCCAAAAAAGGGAGGCATGACAGTGATTCATATTGAAAAAAATGAACTGGTTCCTACAAGAACAGTTATAGGGTGGCGCATGTGTATTGACTACAAAAGGCTTAATACAGCCACCAGAAAGGATCATTTTCCTTTACCATTCATAGACCAGATGCTAGAAAGACTAGCAGGTCATGATTATTACTGCTTTTTGGATGGCTACTCAGGCTATAACCAGATTATAGTAGATCCCCAGGATCAAGAGAAAACAGCATTCACATGTCCATCTGGAGTGTTTGCTTATAGAAGAATGTCATTTGGGCTATGTAATGCGCCTGCAACCTTCCAGAGATGCATGCTCTCTATTTTCTTTGATAT